>NC_135233.1:499925816-500228847 GCF_051348905.1 Ranitomeya variabilis | reverse complement strand
AGTGGAGGAGTATTGCAAGTAGGGGCTGCAGACAGGCTATCAAAGGCCTAAAATAACAAACAATAGGCTCATGGCAGTTTTACAGCGGTTACATGGATACACGGGCAGGCAGCTTGGTGGTGGTGAGTGGAGGAGTATTTAAAGTAGGGACCGCAGACAGGCTATCAAAGGCCTAACATAACAAACAATAGGCTCATGGCAGTTTTACAGCGGTTACATGGATACACGGGCAGGCAGCTTGGTGGTCAGTGGAGGAGTATTTAAAGTAGGGACCGCAGACAGGCTATCAAAGGCCTAACATAACAAACAATAGGCTCATGGCAGTTTTACAGCGGTTACATGGATACACGGGCAGGCAGCTTGGTGGTGGTGAGTGGAGGAGTATTTAAAGTAGGGACCGCAGACAGGCTATCAAAGGCCTAAAATAACAAACAATAGGCTCATGGCAGTTTTACAGCGGTTACATGGATACACGGGCAGGCAGCTTGGTGGTCAGTGGAGGAGTATTTAAAGTAGGGACCGCAGACAGGCTTCAAAGGCCTAACATAAGAAAATGGGCTGGCTGTAGGCACTTTATAATTGCTTCCAGGGGTACACGGGCAGCAGTGGTCTGGTCAGTGGAGGACTAGTGGAAGGAGGGACCGCAGACAGGCTTCAAAGGCCTAAAATAACAAACAATAGGCTCATGGTAGTTTTACAGCGGTTACATGGATACACGGGCAGGCAGCTTGGTGGTCAGTGGAGGAGTATTTAAAGTAGGGACCGCAGACAGGCTATCAAAGGCCTAACATAACAAACAATAGGCTCATGGCAGTTTTACAGCGGTTACATGGATACACGGGCAGGCAGCTTGGTGGTCAGTGGAGGAGTATTTAAAGTAGGGACCGCAGACAGGCTATCAAAGGCCTAACATAACAAACAATAGGCTCATGGCAGTTTTACAGCGGTTACATGGATACACGGGCAGGCAGCTTGGTGGTCAGTGGAGGAGTATTTAAAGTAGGGACCGCAGACAGGCTTCAAAGGCCTAACATAAGAAAATGGGCTGGCTGTAGGCACTTTATAATTGGTTCCAGGGGTACACGGGCAGCAGTGGTCTGGTCAGTGGAGGAGTATTGCAAGTAGGGGCTGCAGACAGGCTATCAAAGGCCTAAAATAACAAACAATAGGCTCATGGCAGTTTTACAGCGGTTACATGGATACACGGGCAGGCAGCTTGGTGGTGGTGAGTGGAGGAGTATTTAAAGTAGGGACCGCAGACAGGCTATCAAAGGCCTAACATAACAAACAATAGGCTCATGGCAGTTTTACAGCGGTTACATGGATACACGGGCAGGCAGCTTGGTGGTCAGTGGAGGAGTATTTAAAGTAGGGACCGCAGACAGGCTATCAAAGGCCTAACATAACAAACAATAGGCTCATGGCAGTTTTACAGCGGTTACATGGATACACGGGCAGGCAGCTTGGTGGTGGTGAGTGGAGGAGTATTTAAAGTAGGGACCGCAGACAGGCTATCAAAGGCCTAAAATAACAAACAATAGGCTCATGGCAGTTTTACAGCGGTTACATGGATACACGGGCAGGCAGCTTGGTGGTCAGTGGAGGAGTATTTAAAGTAGGGACCGCAGACAGGCTTCAAAGGCCTAACATAAGAAAATGGGCTGGCTGTAGGCACTTTATAATTGCTTCCAGGGGTACACGGGCAGCAGTGGTCTGGTCAGTGGAGGACTAGTGGAAGGAGGGACCGCAGACAGGCTTCAAAGGCCTAAAATAACAAACAATAGGCTCATGGTAGTTTTACAGCGGTTACATGGATACACGGGCAGGCAGCTTGGTGGTCAGTGGAGGAGTATTTAAAGTAGGGACCGCAGACAGGCTATCAAAGGCCTAACATAACAAACAATAGGCTCATGGCAGTTTTACAGCGGTTACATGGATACACGGGCAGGCAGCTTGGTGGTCAGTGGAGGAGTATTTAAAGTAGGGACCGCAGACAGGCTATCAAAGGCCTAACATAACAAACAATAGGCTCATGGCAGTTTTACAGCGGTTACATGGATACACGGGCAGGCAGCTTGGTGGTCAGTGGAGGAGTATTTAAAGTAGGGACCGCAGACAGGCTTCAAAGGCCTAACATAAGAAAATGGGCTGGCTGTAGGCACTTTATAATTGGTTCCAGGGGTACACGGGCAGCAGTGGTCTGGTCAGTGGAGGAGTATTTAAAGTAGGGACCGCAGACAGGCTATCAAAGGCCTAAAATAACAAACAATAGGCTTATGGCAGTTTTACAGCGGTTACATGGATACACGGGCAGGCAGCTTGGTGGTGAGTGGAGGAGTATTTAAAGTAGGGACCGCAGACAGGCTATCAAAGGCCTAACATAACAAACAATAGGCTCATGGCAGTTTTACAGCGGTTACATGGATACACGGGCAGGCAGCTTGGTGGTGGTGAGTGGAGGAGTATTTAAAGTAGGGACCGCAGACAGGCTATCAAAGGCCTAAAATAACAAACAATAGGCTTATGGCAGTTTTACAGCGGTTACATGGATACACGGGCAGGCAGCTTGGTGGTCAGTGGAGGAGTATTTAAAGTAGGGACCGCAGACAGGCTATCAAAGGCCTAAAATAACAAACAATAGGCTCATGGCAGCTTTACAGCGGTTACATGGATACACAGGCAGCTTGGTGGTGAGTGGAGGAGTAGTGCAAGGAGTGTCTGTCCCAGTACTCCCAAAATATAAATAGATGTTAATGTCTCGCAAAACAACCACAACAAAAAAAAAGGTGGCATACTTAGGTACAGGGGTGGGCTCATCTACTGAGTTTCTGACATAGTAATTTGGCAGTAACTATTTAATGGTGCCAATATAGGACACAGACACAGACTACTTTAAGTTGCATCATAGATGTCTACAAATTTGTATTGTCAGTGCCAGACATTGAATGATGTCAGCGAATAGACTAAAGATTGGTGGAGCTGTGCGACATAATTTTGGACGTGGTAGAGCACATTTTGAGCTGGGGTAGGGGGGAACTCTCTTGAGGCCGGCGGGACCGCCCCAGGGCCCCTCATGTTACAACGGTGTGTCTGACGTTGGGTGCGCACCACCACCGCCAGAGACACTACATTGTACTATGAGGGACCCAGTAGCAATGCCGTCAACCAAAAGCGAGCACACCCACCTCTTCAGACAAACAGCAGTCTCACGGGTGCTTGCGCCAAGTTGCGATACCACGGCCCCGTGTGGGGAGTTTTGCCATTTAGGGAGGTGTAAACATGTCGTATGCTGTACAATCAGCTGCAGCAAATTAGACATTAGAAAAGTAATTCACAGGCAAGAGCTTTTCATAGGAAAGCTAGGTGTCGGCCGGGCAAGGTGGGGCAAAAGATTTCGAAATCCAGTTGTGGTTCATTTTAATGAATGTTAGATCGTCAACATTTTGGGTAGCCAGACGAGTCCTTTTTTCGGTTAATATTGAACCTGCAGCACTGAATACTCTTTCTGATAGGACACTTGCTGCCGGGCAAGCAAGCTCCTGCAATGCATATTCTGCCAATTCTGGACAGGTGTCTAATTTGGAGGCCCAGTAATCAAATGGGAATGACGGTTGAGGGAGAACATCGATAAGGGATGAAAAATAGTTAGTAACCATACTGGACAAATGTTGTCTCCTGTCACTTTCAATTGATGCAGCAGTACCTGTCCTGTCTGCGGTCATAGCAAAATCACTCCACAACCTGGTCAGAAAACCCCTCTGTCCAACGCCACTTCTGATGTGTGCACCCCTAACACTCCTAGTCTGCTGCCCCCTGGAGCTCGTGTGAGAACAATCACGTGCGCTGTGTGCTGGGAATGCCTGAAGCAAACGGTCAACAAGAGTTGATTGTTTGGTTGCTAATATTAGTTCCAAGTTCTCATGTGGCATAATATTTTGCAATTTGCCTTTATAGCGTGGATCAAGGAGGCAGGCCAACCAGTAATCGTCATCGTTCATCATTTTCGTAATGCGTGTGTCCCTTTTTAGGATACGTAAGGCATAATCCGCCATGTGGGCCAAAGTTCCAGTTGTCAAATCTCCGGTTGTGATTGGTTGAGGGGCAGTTGCAGGCAAATCTACGTCACTTGTGTCCCTCAAAAAACCAGAACCCGGCCGTGACACGCAACCAATTTCCTGTGCCCCCGGGAAAGGTTCGGCATTAAAAATATACTCATCCCCATCATCCTCCTCGTCCTCCACCTCCTCTTCGCCCGCTACCTCGTCCTGTACACTGCCCTGACCAGACAATGGCTGACTGTCATCAAGGCTTTCCTCTTCCTCTGGTGCAGACGCCTGCTCCTTTATGTGCGTCAAACTTTGCATCAGCAGACGCATTAGGGGGATGCTCATGCTTATTACGGCGTTGTCTGCACTAACCAGCCGTGTGCATTCCTCAAAACACTGAAGGACTTGACACATGTCTTGTATCTTAGACCACTGCACACCTGACAACTCCATGTCTGCCATCCTACTGCCTGCCCGTGTATCCTCCCACAAATAAATAACAGCACGCCTCTGTTCGCACAGTCTCTGAAGCATGTGCAGTGTTGAGTTCCACCTTGTTGCAACGTCTATGATTAGGCGATGCTGGGGAAGGTTCAAAGACCGCTGATAGGTCTGCATACGGCTGGCGTGTACAGGCGAACGTCGGATATGTGAGCAAAGTGCACGCACTTTGAGGAGCAGGTCGGAGAACCCAGGATAAGTTTTCAATAAGCACTGCACCACCAGGTTTAAGGTGTGAGCCAGGCAAGAAATGTGTTTCAGTTGGGAAAGGGAGATGGCAGCCATGAAATTCCTTCCGTTATCACTCACTACCTTGCCTGCCTCAAGATCTACTGTGCCCAGCCACGACTGTGTTTCTTGTTGCAAGAACTCGGACAGAACTTCCGCGGTGTGTCTGTTGTCGCCCAAGCACTTCATAGCCAATACAGCCTGCTGACGCTTGGCAGTAGCTGGCCCATAATGGGACAACTGGTGTGCAACAGTGTCATCTGCCGATGGAGTGGTTGGCAGACTGCGTTCTGTGGAAGAGCTGTAGCTTCTGCAGGAGGACGAGGAGGAGGAGGGGGTGCGAACGCCTACAGCCAACTGTTTCCTAGACCGTGGGCTAGGCACAACTGTCCCTAAATTGATGTCGCCTGTGGACCCTGCATCCACCACATTCACCCAGTGTGCCGTGATGGACACATAACGTCCCTGGCCATGCCTACTGGTCCATGCATCTGTAGTCAGGTGCACCTTTGTACTCACAGATTGCCTGAGTGCATGGACGATGCGCTGTTTAACATGCTGGTGCAGGGCTGGGATGGCTTTTCTGGAAAAAAAGTGTCGACTGGGTAGCTCGTATCGTGGTTCAGCGTACTCCATCAGGGCTTTGAAAGCTTCGCTTTCAACTAACCGGTAGGGCATCATCTCTAACGAGATTAGTCTAGCTATGTGGGCGTTAAAACACTGTGTACGCGGATGCGAGGATAAGTACTTCCTTTTTCTAACCAGAGTCTCATGTAGGGTGAGCTGGACTGGAGAGCTGGAGATCGTGGAACTTTCGGGTGTGCCGGTGTACATGGCAGACTGAGAGACGGTTGGAGACGGTATTGTTTCCGCCGGTGCCCTAGATGCAATATTTCCTCCTACAAAACTGGTGATTCCCTGACCCTGACTGCTTTTGGCTGGCAACGAAACCTGCACAGATACTGCCGGTGGTGCGGAAAATGGTGGCCTTACAGTGACGGAAGGGATGTTGCGTTGCTGACTAGCTTCATTGGCCGAGGGTGCTACAACCTTGAGGGACGTTTGGTAGTTAGTCCAGGCTTGAAAATGCATGGTGGTTAAGTGTCTATGCATGCAACTAGTATTTAGACTTTTCAGATTCTGACCTCTGCTTAAGCTAGTTGAACATTTTTGACAGATGACTTTGCGCTGATCAGTTGGATGTTGTTTAAAAAAATGCCAGACTGCACTCTTCCTAGACTCGGATCCCTTTTCAGGGATTGCAGACTGAGCTTTAACCGGATGGCAACGCTGTGCTCCAACAGGTTTTGGCTTTGACACGCGTTTTGGGCCAGATACGGGCCCGGCAGATGGAACCTGTTGCGATGTTGATGCCTGCTGCGGCCCCTCCTCCACCTCCGCTTCTGAACTACTGCCGCCTGCACCCTGTTCCCCCAATGGCTGCCAATCGGGGTCAATAACTGGGTCATCTATTACCTCCTCTTCGAGCTCGTGTGCAACTTCGTCTGTGTCACTGTGTCGGTCGGTGGTATAGCGTTCGTGGCGGGGCAACATAGTCTCATCAGGGTCTGATTGTGGATCTGTACCCTGAGAGGGCAATGTGGTGGTCTGAGTCAAAGGAGCAGCATAGTACTCTGGCTGTGGCTGTGCATCAGTGCACTCCATGTCAGAATCTACTTGTAATGGGCATGGCCTGTTAAATGTTTCACTTTCTAAGCCAGGGACGGTATGTGTAAAGAGCTCCATGGAGTGACCCGTTGTGTCGCCTGCTGCATCCTTCTCTCTTGTTGTAGTTTTTGCTGAGGAGGACAAGGAAGCGACTTGTCCCTGACCGTGAACATCCACAAGCGACGCGCTGCTTTTACATTTACCAGTTTCGGAAGAGGAGGCAAAAGAGCTAGAGGCTGAGTCTGCAATGTAAGCCAAAACTTGCTGTTGCTGCTCCGCCTTTAAAAGCGGTTTTCCTACTCCCAGAAAAGAGAGCGTTCGAGGCCTTGTGTAGCCTGACGACGAAACTGGCTCCACAGCTCCAGACTTAGGTGGAATATTTTTATCCCCACGACCACCTGATGCTCCACTACCACTACCATCATTACCAGCTGACAATGAACGCCCACGACGACCTCTTGCACCAGACTTCCTCATTGTTTTAAAATCTTAACCAAAGTAACTTTATTTGTTGCTGTCAAACAACTTACACGGTGAGCTATAACTTCAGTATGATTTCAATATCCCTTAACAGGTTGGTGAGACCACAAGGAAAATCAGGCACAATGTTACACACTCTGTTTTCTGTGGCACAAAATCACAGAGATGACACACACGCAGGACTGTCACTCAAGCACTAATGTCAATATTAATCTCCCACCTAATTTATGTATTTTTTTTTTTCAGGGAGACTTTAGAAACCAAATAATAAGAAAATAAATAAATAAATAAATAGGCTTTCTATAGCCCACTGAATGAGAGATAGCACACACAGCAGTGGCACACAAGCCCTGACTGAGGCCAATATTTTTCTCCCACTGATTGATGTAGTGTTTTTGTGTTGAGGTAGAATTTAGAACACAAATCACGGGAAAAATAAATAGGCTTTCTATGGCCCACTGAATGAAAGGGAGAGAGGTGGCACACCCAGGAGTCAAGACTGGCACACAAGCTGAAAGGGCAATATTACTCTCCCACTGTTTTTTGTATGTTTTTTTTTTTTTTTTCAGGGAGACTTTAGAAACCAAATAATATTAAAAAAACCAAAAAATAAATAGCCTTTCTATGGCCCACTGAATGAGAGAGAGAGGTGGCACACCCAGGAGTCAAGACTGGCACACAAGCTGAAAGGGCAATTTTACTCTCCCACTGTTTTTTTATGTATTTTTTGTTTTTTAAGGGAGACTTTAGAAACCCAATAATATTTTAAAAAAAAAATAAATAGGCTTTCTATGGCCCACTGAATGAAAGGGAGAGAGGTGGCACACCCAGGAGTCAAGACTGGCACACAAGCTGAAAGGGCAATATTACTCTCCCACTGTTTTTTGTATGTTTTTTTTTTTTTTTTCAGGGAGACTTTAGAAACCAAATAATATTAAAAAAACCAAAAAAAAAATAGCCTTTCTATGGCCCACTGAATGAGAGAGAGAGGTGGCACACCCAGGAGTCAAGACTGGCACACAAGCTGAAAGGGCAATATTACTCTCCCACTGTTTTTTTATGTATTTTTTGTTTTTTAAGGGAGACTTTAGAAACCCAATAATATTTTAAAAAATAAATAAATAGGCTTTCTATGGCCCACTGAATGAGAGGGAGAGAGGTGGCACACCCAGGAGTCAAGACTGGCACACAAGCTGAAAGGGCAATATTACTCTCCCACTGTTTTTTTAGGTTTTTTTTTTTTTTTCAGGGAGACTTTAGAAACCAAATAATATTAAAAAAAAAAAAAAAAATAGGCTTGCTATAGCCCACTGAATGAGAGATAGCACACACAGCAGTGGCACACAAGCCCTGACTGAGGCCAATATTTTTCTCCCACTGATTGATGTAGTGTTTTTGTGTTGAGGTAGAATTTAGAACACAAATCACGGAAAAAATAAATAGGCTTTCTATGGCCCACTGAATGAAAGGGAGAGAGGTGGCACACCCAGGAGTCAAGACTGGCACACAAGCTGAAAGGGCAATATTACTCTCCCACTGTTTTTTTATGTATTTTTTGTTTTTTAAGGGAGACTTTAGAAACCCAATAATATTTAAAAAAATAAATAAATAGGCTTTCTATGGCCCACTGAATGAGAGGGAGAGAGGTGGCACACCCAGGAGTCAAGACTGGCACACAAGCTGAAAGGGCAATATTACTCTCCCACTGTTATTTTAGGTTTTTTTTTTTTTTCAGGGAGACTTTAGAAACCAAATAATATTAAAAAAAAAAAAAAAAAAATAGGCTTGCTATAGCCCACTGAATGAGAGATAGCACACACAGCAGTGGCACACAAGCCCTGACTGAGGCCAATATTTTTCTCCCACTGATTGATGTAGTGTTTTTGTGTTGAGGTAGAATTTAGAACACAAATCACGGAAAAAATAAATAGGCTTTCTATGGCCCACTGAATGAAAGGGAGAGAGGTGGCACACCCAGGAGTCAAGACTGGCACACAAGCTGAAAGGGCAATATTACTCTCCCACTGTTTTTTTATGTATTTTTTGTTTTTTAAGGGAGACTTTAGAAACCCAATAATATTTAAAAAAAAAAATAAATAGGCTTTCTATGGCCCACTGAATGAGAGGGAGAGAGGTGGCACACCCAGGAGTCAAGACTGGCACACAAGCTGAAAGGGCAATATTACTCTCCCACTGTTTTTTTAGTTTTTTTTTTTTTTTTCAGGGAGACTTTAGAAACCAAATAATATTAAAAAAAAAAAAAAAAAAATAGGCTTGCTATAGCCCACTGAATGAGAGATAGCACACACAGCAGTGACACACAAGCCCTGACTGAGGCCAATATTTTTCTCCCACTGATTGATGTAGTGTTTTTGTGTTGAGGTAGATTTTAGAACACAAATCACGGAAAAAATAAATAGGCTTTCTATGGCCCACTCAGTGAGAGATGGCACACACAGGGATGGCACTGTAGCAGAAATGCCAATCTTAATCTCCCACAAAAAAAAAAAAAAAAAAAACTGTCCTACAATTACTATCTCCCTGCAGTAATGTAAGCCAGGTATGGCAGGCAGCAATAGGAGTGGACTGATGCACAAATTAAATAAAAAGTGTGGACAAACAAAAAAGATAGCTGTGCAGAAAGGAAGGAACAAGAGGATATGTGCTTTGAAAAAAGCAGTTGGTTTCCACAGTGGCGTACACACAGCAATACAGCTATCACGGAGCCTTCTAGGGCAGCCCAATGAGCTACAGCGCTGAGGGGAAAAAAAAAAAAATAGCTTCCACAGTCCCTGCACACCGAAGGTGGTGTTGGACAGTGGAAATCGCTGCAGCACAAGCGGTTTGGTGGTTAGTGGACCCTGCCTAACGCTCTCCCTGCTTCTGACGAAGCGGCAGCAACCTGTCCCTAAGCTCAGATCAGCAGCAGTAAGATGGCGGTCGGCGGGAACGCCCCTTTATAGCCCCTGTGACGCCGCAGACAGCAAGCCAATCACTGCAATGCCCTTCTCTAAGATGGTGGGGACCAGGATCTATGTCATCACGCTGCCCACACTCTGCGTTCACCTTCATTGGCTGAGAAATGGCGCTTTTCGCGTCATTGAAACGCGACTTTGGCGCGAAAGTCGCGTACCGCATGGCCGACAAGCACAGGGGTCGGATCGGGTTTCATGAGACGCCGACTTAGCCAAAAGTCGGCGACTTTTGAAAATGATCGACCCGTTTCGCTCAACCCTACCGGCTACTTCTAGTGTTGGCGTTAGGAGTAGATATATGGTCAACCCAGTTACCACTGCCCTATGAGCTGGATTTTTGTACTTCGCAGACTTGCTGATATCTCTGAAACCCTCGCCATTGGGGTCATAACAGTTTGCCAGGCCAGTAGTAAATGTTAAATGCATTGCAGAAGTGGGATTATAAGAAAGAAAGTTCTGAGGTTTTTTTTCCTCTCTCTCATTTTTTTTTCTTTTCCCCTTTACCTCGGAGTGGCTTGTGATTGCTGCAGACATGAATGTCCAGACCTTGATTACAAGTGTGGACCAGCTTGCTGCTCGTGTGCAGGGCATACAAGATTATGTTACCAGAAATCCTATGTCAGAACCTAAGATACCGATTCCTGAACTGTTTTCCGGAGACCGATTTAAGTTTAGAAATTTCAGGAATAATTGTAAATTGTTTTTGTCCCTGAGACCCTGTTCCTCTGGAGACTCCGCTCAGCAAGTGAAAATTGTTATTTCTTTTTTACGGGGCGACCCTCAGGATTGGGCTTTCTCGCTGGCGCCAGGAGATCCGGCATTGGCTGATATTGATGCGTTTTTTCTGGCGCTCGGTTTGCTTTATGAGGAACCCAATCTTGAGATTCAGGCAGAAAAAGCCTTGCTGGCTATGTCTCAGGGCCAGGACGAGGTTGAAGTGTATTGCCAAAAATTTCGGAAATGGTCCGTGCTGACCCAGTGGAACGAGTGTGCATTGGCTGCAAATTTTAGAAATGGTCTTTCTGAAGCCATTAAGAATGTGATGGTGGGTTTTCCCATTCCCACAGGTCTGAATGATTCTATGGCCCTGGCTATTCAAATCGACCGGCGGTTGCGGGAGCGCAAAACCGCAAATTCCCTCATGGTGTTGTCTGAACAGGCACCTGAATTAATGCAATGTGATAGAATCCTGACTAGAAATGAGTGGAAAATTCATAGACGCCAGAATGGCTTGTGTTACTACTGTGGTGATTCTACACATGTTATCTCAGCATGCTCTAAACGTCTTACTAAGGTTGTTAGTCCGGTCGTCATTGGTAATTTGCAACCTAAATTTATTCTATCTGTAACTTTGATTTGCTCACTGTCATCGTATCCTGTCATGGCGTTTGTGGACTCAGGTGCGGCCCTGAGCCTTATGGATCTGTCATTTGCCAAGCGCTGCGGATTTGTTCTTGAGCCATTGGAAAATCCTATCCCTCTTAGGGGTATTGATTCTACGCCATTGGCAAAAAATAAACTGCAGTTTTGGACACAGGTTACCATGTGCATGACTCCCGAACATCGGGAGGTAATACGTTTTCTTGTTCTGCATAAAATGCATGATTTGGTTGTTTTGGGTTTGCCATGGTTACAGACCCATAATCCAGTCTTGGACTGGAAGGCTATGTCAGTGTCAAGTTGGGGCTGCCATGGAATTCATGGAGATTCCCTGCCCTTGTCTATTGCTTCTTCTACGCCTTCGGAAGTTCCGGCGTATTTGTCTGATTATCAGGATGTCTTCAGCGAGTCTAAGTCCAGTGCACTGCCTCCTCATAGGGAATGTGACTGTGCAATAGATTTGATTCCTGGCAGTAAGTTTCCTAAGGGGAGACTGTTTAATCTGTCGGTACCTGAACATACCGCGATGCGTTCATATATCAAGGAGTCTCTTGAGAAGGGGCATATCCTTCCTTCTTCTTCCCCTCTTGGTGCGGGATTCTTTTTTGTGGCCAAAAAGGACGGATCTTTGAGGCCTTGTATTGACTATCGGCTTTTAAATAAGATCACTGTCAAATTTCAGTATCCTTTGCCGTTGTTGTCAGATTTGTTTGCCCGGATTAAAGGTGCCAAGTGGTTCACCAAGATAGACCTTCGTGGTGCGTACAACCTTGTGCGCATTAGGCAGGGCGATGAATGGAAAACCGCATTCAATACACCCGAAGGTCATTTTGAGTACTTGGTGATGCCATTTGGGCTCTCTAATGCACCTTCAGTTTTTCAGTCCTTCATGCATGACATTTTCCGGAAGTATCTGGATAAATTTTTGATTGTTTATCTGGATGATATTCTGGTTTTTTCTGATGATTGGGACTCGCATGTGGAGCAGGTCAGGATGGTTTTTGAGATTTTGCGTAAAAATTCTTTGTTTGTAAAAGGCTCAAAGTGTCTCTTTGGTGTACAGAAGGTTCCCTTTTTGGGGTTCATTTTTTCCCCTTCTGCTGTGGAGATGGATCCAGTCAAGGTCCGAGCTATTCATGATTGGACTCAACCCTCGTCAGTTAAGAGTCTTCAGAAGTTCTTGGGTTTTGCTAACTTCTACCGTCGTTTTATCGCAAATTTCTCTAGCGTTGTTAAACCGCTGACGGATATGACCAAGAAAGGCTCTGATGTAGCTAACTGGGCTCCTGCTGCCGTGGAGGCTTTCCAGGAGTTGAAACGCCGGTTTACTTCGACGCCTGTTTTGTGCCAGCCTGATGTCTCACTTCCCTTTCAGGTTGAGGTGGATGCTTCGGAGATTGGGGCAGGGGCCGTTTTGTCGCAGAGAGGCCCTGGTTGCTCTACTATGAGACCTTGTGCCTTTTTCTCTAGGAAGTTTTCGCCGGCAGAGCGAAATTATGATGTGGGCAATCGGGAGTTATTGGCCATGAAGTGGGCATTTGAGGAGTGGCGTCATTGGCTCGAGGGTGCTAAGCATCGGGTGGTGGTCTTGACTGATCACAAAAATTTGATGTATCTCGAGTCTGCTAAACGCCTGAATCCTAGACAGGCCCGCTGGTCATTGTTTTTCTCCCGTTTTGACTTTGTGGTCTCGTATTTACCAGGTTCTAAGAATGTGAAGGCCGATGCTCTGTCTAGGAGCTTTGTGCCTGATGCTCCTGGAGTCGCTGAACCTGAGGGTATTCTTAAGGAAGGAGTTATCTTGTCAGTAGTGTTGAGCGATACCGTCCGATACTTGAAAGTATCGGTATCGGAAAGTATCGGCCGATACCGGCAAAGTATCGGATCCAATCCGATACCGATACCCGATACCAATACAAGTCAATGGGACTCAAGTATCGGACGGTATTCCTGATGGTTCCCAGGGTCTGAAGGAGAGGAAACTCTCCTTCAGACCCTGGGATCCATATAAATGTGTAAAAGAAAGAATTAAAATAAAAAATATCGCTATACTCACCTCTCCGACGCAGCCTGGACCTCAGCGAGGGAACCGGCAGCGTTGTTTGTTTAAAATTCGCGCTTTTACTTGGTTACGTGAAGTCCCGGCTTGTGATTGGTCAGGGCGGCCATGTTGCCGGGACGCGGACCAATCACAGCAAGCCGTGACGAAATTACGTCACGGCTTGCTGTGATTGGTCCGCGTCCCGGCAACATGGCCGCCATTAACCAATCACAAGCCGGGACGTCACGGGAGGCTGGACACGCGCCCATTTTAAAAAGCGCGCGTGTCCAGCCTCCAGTGACGTCCCGGCTTATGATTGGTCACGGCGCCATGTTGCCGGGACGCGGACCAATCACAGCAAGCCGTGACGAAATTACGTCACGGCTTGCTGTGATTGGTCCGCGTCCCGGCAACATGGCCGCCATTAACCAATCACAAGCCGTGACGTCACGGGAGGCTGGACACGCGCGCTTTTTAAAATGGGCGCGTGTCCAGCCTCCCGTGACGTCCCAGCTTTGTGATTGGTTGCGCCGCGGTCAACCAATCACAAGCCGGGAGGCTGGACACGCGCGCATTTTAAAATTTTAAAAAGCGCGCGTGTCCAGCCTCCCATGACGTCACGGCTTGTGATTGGTTAATGGCGGCCATGTTGCCGGGACGCGGACCAATCACAAAGCCGGGACGTAATTTTAAAATCCTTAAGGACCTGAAATTACGTCACGGCTTGCTGTGATTGGTTGCGTCTCCCATGTGACTGCGACGCAACCAATCACAACGCCGGAACGTAATTTTAAAATCCTGAAGGACCTGAAATTACGTCACGGCTTGCTGTGATTGGTTGCGTCCCGGTCACATGGGCGGCACGCAACCAATCACAAGCCGGGACTCACGTAAAGGAAAGAAAAGCGCGAATTTTAAACAAAGAACGCTGCCGCTTCCCTCGGTAAGGTGCAGGCTGCGTCGGAGAGGTGAGTATAGCAATATTTTTTATTTTAATTCTCTCTTTTACACATTTTTACATTAATGTTGTTTCGATACCGATACCCGATATCACAAAAATATCGGATCTCGGTATCGGAATTCTGATACAGCAAGTATCGGCCGATACCCGATACTTGCAGTATCGGAATGCTCAACACTACTTGTCAGCGATTTCTCCAGATCTGCGACGTGTGTTGCAGAGATTTCAGGCTGGTAGGCCTGACTCTTGTCCACCTGACAGATTGTTTGTGCCTGCTAAATGGACCAGCAGAGTCATTTCCGAGGTTCATTCCTCAGTGTTGGCAGGGCACCCGGGAATTTTTGGCACCAGAGATCTGGTGGCCAGGTCCTTTTGGTGGCCTTCCTTGTCAAGGGATGTGCGGTCATTTGTGCAGTCCTGCGGTACTTGTGCTCGAGCTAAGCCTTGCTGTTCTCGTGCCAGCGGGTTGCTCTTGCCCTTGCCTGTCCCGAAGAGACCTTGGACACACATCTCTATGGATTTCATTTCGGATCTCCCGGTGTCTAAAGGCATGTCTGTCATCTGGGTGATATGTGATCGTTTCTCCAAGATGGTCCATCTGGTTCCTTTGCCTAAGCTGCCTTCCTCTGCTGATCTGGTTCCTGTGTTCTTCCAGAACGTGGTTCGTTTGCACGGCATTCCTGAGAATATTGTGTCGGACAGATGATCCCAGTTTGTTTCCAGGTTCTGGCGATCCTTTTGTGGTAGGATGGGCATTGATTTGTCGTTTTCGTCCGCTTTTCATCCTCAGACTAACGGACAAACGGAACGAACTAATCAGACTCTGGAGGCGTATTTGAGGTGTTTTGTCTCTTCTGATCAGGATGATTGGGTGACCTTCTTGCCGTTGGCTGAATTTTCCCTTAATAATCGGGCTAGTTCTGCCACCTTGGTTTCGCCATTTTTCTGCAACTCCGGTTTCCATCCTCGTTTTTCCTCGGGACATGTGGAGCCTTCTGACTGTCCTGGAGTGGATTCTGTGGTGGATAGGTTGCAGCGGATCTGGAATCATGTGGTGGACAACTTGAAGTTGTCACAGGAGAAGGCTCAGCGTTTTGCCAATCGCCGCCGCGGTGTGGGTCCCCGACTTCGTGTTGGGGATTTGGTATGGCTGTCTTCTCGATTTGTTCCTATGAAGGTCTCCTCTCCCAAATTTAAGCCTCGATTCATTGGTCCTTACAAGGTATTGGAGATCCTTAATCCTGTATCCTTTCGCCTGGATCTTCCGGTGTCGTTTGCCATTCACAACGTATTTCATAGGTCCTTGTTGCGGCGGTACGTTGTGCCTGTGGTTCCTTCTGCTGAGCCTCCTGCTCCGGTGTTGGTTGAGGGCGAGTTGGAGTACGTGGTGGAGAAGATCTTAGATTCTCGTCTCTCCAGGCGGAGGCTTCAGTACCTGGTCAAGTGGAAGGGCTATGGTCAGGAGGATAATTCCTGGGTGGTTGCCTCTGATGTGCATGCGGCCGATTTAGTTTGCGCCTTTCACGCCGCTCATCCTGATCGCCCTGGTGGTCTTGGTGAGGGTTCGGTGACCCCTCACTAAGGGGGGGGTACTGTTGTGAATTTACCTTTTGGCTCCCTCTAGTGGCTACTAGTGTTTTTACTCTGGGTATTTCTATCATTCCTTGTATGCTCACCTGGGTCGTTAGGTCAGGGGTGTTGCTATATAAGCTCCCTGGACCTTCAGTTCAATGCCTGGCAACGTTGATATCAGAGCTAATCTGTAGTGCTCTTGTCTACTGATCCTGGTTCCTGCTTTATTAAGCTAAGTCTGCTTTCTTGCTTTTTGCTATTGTTTTTGTTTGCATTTTTGTCCAGCTTGTACATAATCTGTATCCTATCCTTGCTGGAAGCTCTAGGGAGGCTGGAGTTCTCCCCCCGGGCCGTTAGACGGTTCGGGGGTTCTTGAATCTCCAGTGTGGATTTTTGTAGGGTTTTTGTTGACCATATAAGTTATCTTACTACATTCTGCTATTAGTGAGTGGGCCTCTCTTTGCTGAACCTAGTTCATCTCTGTGTTTGTCATTTCCTCTTACCTCACCGTTATTATTTATGGGGGGCTTGTATCCAACTTTTGGGGTCTATTCTCTGGAGGCAAGAGAGGTCTTTGTTTTCCTCTTCTAGGGGTAGTTAGTCCTCCGGCTGGCGCGAGACATCTAGCGACCAACGTAGGCATGTTCCCCGGCTACTTCTAGTGTTGGCGTTAGGAGTAGATATATGGTCAACCCAGTTACCACTGCCCTATGAGCTGGATTTTTGTACTTCGCAGACTTGCTGATATCTCTGAGACCCTCGCCATTGGGGTCATAACAATACTGTAGAGGCATATAGGAGTGTAATATATTATATTGTAGATTTTGAGCCCTCGTAGGCAGGGTCCTCTCTCCTCATGTACCGTCATGACTTGTATTGTTTAAGATTATTGTACTTGTTTTTATTATGTATACCCCTCCTCACATGTAAAGCGCCATGGAATAAATGGTGCTATAATAATAAGTAATAATACTAATAATAACATGCAAGCCTATAGGGAGTGAATTATACTATGTAGAGGCCTATAGGGAGTGCATTATACTATATGAAGAACTATGGGGAATGCATTATACTGTATTGAACCTTATAGGGAGTGCATTATACTATATGGAGGCCTATGTGGAGTGCATTATACTATATGGAAACCTATGGGGAGTGCATTATACTGTATGAGACCAATGCGAAGTGCATTATACTACATAGAGCCCTATGGGGAGTGCATTATACTATATAGGGGCATTTGGGGAGTACATTATACTATATATAGAGGCCTATGGTGATTGCATTATACTATTTGGAGGCCTTTGGGGAGTGTATTATACCATATAGAGGCCTTTTGGAAGTGCATTAGACTATATAGAGAGGCCTCTAGGGAGTGCATTATTCTATTTGGATGCCTATAGCGAGTGAATTATACTATTTGGGGGCCTATGGGGAGTGCATTATATTATTTAGAGGGCTTTAAGGAGTGAATTACAGTATATAGAGGCACACAGGGAGTGCATTATGCTATATGAAGAACTATGGGGAGTGCATTATACTGTATGGATGCCTATGTGGAGTGCATTATACAGTATAAAGGGCTATGGGGAGTGCATTATACTATATATCTGTGTATGAGAAGTGCATGATACTTTATAGAGGCCTATGGGGAGTGCATTATACTATATGGAGGCCTATGAGAAGTGAATTATACTATATTGAGGCCTATGGGGAGTGCATTATACTAATCAGAAGCATATAGGAAGTGCATTATTCTATATGAAGGACTATGGGAAGTGCATTATACTATATAATACTATACGGAGGCCTATGAGGAGTAGATTATATTATATTATTATATTATACTTTATGGAGGCCTATGGGGAGCACATTTCACTCTATAAAGGCCTATGACAAGTTCATTATACTATGTGGAGGCCTATGAGAAGTGCAGTATGCTATATGGAGGACTATGGGGTACATTATACAATATGGAGGCTATTTAGGGAGCCATTATACAGTGTGGGGATTGCAGCGAGAGGGCCATCATACAGTTTTGGAGCTAATGTGAGGTCTCTTTGTACAGTATGGGGCCATCATACAATGCTGGAGGCATCAAACAGTTTGGGGGCTATTAAAGGGTTAATATACTATATCAGGGCATTATATTGTGTATAGTAGTGGATCATACTGTTTAGAGAAGAGCTCTACATGGGGGACACTCGGGACATTATTAAATGTTAAATGGGCAATTATTGTTATGGGGGCACTCAGGTTATTGTGACTGTCAAAGGGGCACACAGAGGGCATTATTACTTTCTAGGGAGCAAAATTTGAGCTCTGTTTTCTATGGCACTTGCATATGGCATTGATATATGTTAGAGGTTTGTTTTGCCATCTAGAGGGCACACAGCAGGTGCAGTAATAGGGACACATATGGCCGCAGTGGCTCAGTATTGGCATATCAGCAGGGTAAGGAGTTTGTGCAGGCTGGGTGACGGCGCAGGATATGTGAGAAGGCAAATGTGTCTTTGTTCTAATCTCTGAAGACAAGTCCTGGCTGAAGAAGTTGTGTCGGTCTGGGCCAGATGGAAAAGATGGGAAAAGTGAACGACTCCATCAGAAAGAACGTCAGCTGTAAGTCACCATCTTTAACTGTGCTGTGATCTCTTATATGTTCAGCAGGACTGGCATTTACCACAATATGGTCACCATATGGCAATAATATCAAGATGGATCTTTGTGTAGTGATTTTTATTAGTAGAATCACAGTCATCTGCTGAGGTTCTCCTATATTCACTATTAGGATGTGTTACCATAGTTGAAGTCTGGGTTACCTGGCTAAGGGCCCACTCAGAAGCTTTGCCCATGAACCAAAACCCTAGCTACACCTCTGAACTGAATCCTTCTAAGCTCTATAAAGAAACAGGAGGTCAATTTTGCCTGCAAAAGTCATAAGTCATCGCTGCAAAAGTCAATGGTGGGGGGGGGGGGCAGAGCAGCTGGATCAGGAGTTGAAGAGGAGGATGATTATTTAAAAGACAATAAACTTCCTGTTTCTTCATAGAGCAGAGAAAAAAGAAGAATTAGCTGGGTAGAAAGGCAAAACGAGCAATTGTTAAGTACACAGAGCTATGTAATATGATTATTAAAATATGTTAACAGGATAAAACCTTGATAGCAGTGCTTCTTTTAGGGCACTCTTCATAACTTTTAATGCAGGGTCCGCATAGCTTGATGTTTATAAGATCTAATAGAAGATTTCTGTTCTTTTAAATGAATTTGAACCTGTCTGAAAGTCTGTCCTATGTATCGAGGTCCACAAGGACATTTTCTTGTCCCGGTTGCCAACTTTGCAATTCTCTATATTAAAGGTGACATAAAATGTCAACCAATTAAAGGGATAGCTAAAAGGTGTTTCACATGTAAAACGAAAATTCATATAGATCTTCTAAAATTCTCTTACAAAGGATGGGCTTTCAGACTTCATAAAATTTGTTAAATAAACAGAAGTATTGTATTAGGTCTTATGAATCGCGAGATGTGAATGATCAGACAATCACATTAGAAAGGAAATGCAAATACATCCATGGCTAAACGTTTCTTTGAATGCACACATAATGCTAATGAATTATACCAGCAAGTATTAGAGGAGGTTGATATAATTCAGGATACACCAGCTAATAAAATACTGAGGCAAATGGAAGCTTAATGGATACTCCATTTAGATACATTGCAACCTAAAGGGTTAAATGAAAACTGTAGCTTCCATGTATTTTTATGATCGTGAATTCTATATCTGATGCTCTTTTATATTATATACTAGACTGTGGCCCGATTCTAACGCATCGGGTATTCTAGAATATGCATGTCCCCGTAGTATATGGACATTGATGATTCCAGAATTCGCGGCAGACTGTGCCCGTCGCTGATTGGTCGAGGCAACCTTTATGACATCATCGTCGCCATGGCAACCATTATGACATCTACGTCGATACTGTGCCCATCGCCTAGCGGCCTCGACCAATCAGAGAGATGGAATTTCCATTATGACATCATCGTCGCCATGCTGTGCCCGTCTCTGATTGGTCGAGGCCTGGCGGCCTCGACCAATCAGAGACGCGGGATTTCCAGGACAGACAGACAGACAGACAGACAGACAGAAAGACAGACAGACAGACAGACAGACAGACAGACGGAAAAACCCTTAGACAATTATATATATAGATAATATACATATAAAGATATATACATAAAGAGAGAGATTAATTTTGATCTGGCCTTGTAAATGTTTTAACATTTTTTAATATGTTCATGCTAATTAGTGTCTATAAAACGTCCAGTGTAATGCGGTTGTCCGGTCTTAAACTGCAAGTCTACAGTCACTCATTGTCACTCTGTGCGCTGTGATGAATTTTTGGTGCCGACACTTGGAAAGGGAGCAGAAGGTGATGTGACTGCAAATATGCAATTTGCATAATTCCGGTCACATTCCAACTAGACTGTTTCCACTTGCATTGAGAGAGGCTACACCCAACTTGTCGGAATGTGACTTGGAGGATGCAAATCATACACTTGCAAATACATGACTGCCTGCTCCCAGCACCAGAACCAGAGAATCCTCACAGCATGCAGTTCAACAACCCCTTTAATCACAGGAATTACGCATGGGAGAAGGTGTTTGTCCTCTTGAAACGTTGCATGTAGACTAGGCATATCAGGTTTTTGGCTTGTAACTTACAGTGTTTTCTTCCATAAATATCAAGACTATGTCTGATGAAGACTTCAAGATATAAGTAGTCTGCATGAAAAGTTAGGAAGACTGCTGTTTATACCCTGTGTAAAAATTGCTTGTTAAACTAGAGCTTCACAGAAGAGCAGTTTTGAGATTGGAGGTTCATTTTATTCATATGAGCGTATGGACTCTTATTGGACCTCCATTCACATCCATTCCATTTTTTTTGTCAGATTATATTAAAATCTGTCAGAAAGGAAAGTGTGGTGCGCTCTAGTGCATTGATCCTGTAAGAGAACAGAGCTTCCATGCTGTGTTCCTTTTACTATAGATATCACATTACTTTTGCTCATAGGCTTTTAGGTTTTGCCTTTACAACTTAACTACCTGAATAAGGCTACACTACACATAATCTATAATGTCTTGAAAAAGCATTCGTATCCCGTAAACTTTTACACATTTTTTCACGTTATACCTCCAAACTTAAAGGGTTTGTCCAGACCATATCAATAAGTTTGCAATCACTCTGTGTGACTGCATACATATGAATCCTCCCAGCACACGCACTGTGGGGATTCAATGGTTTCCGACGCGGGGCTGGAGAGTATGTTTGAGTTATACATACTCCCGGCCAATGGGCATGGCCTCTCTCTCCATACACTTGTATGAAGTGAGGTTGCACCCTCTAGTCGGACATACCCACTGGCTGTCTACACCACTAGAAGGGACACGGCCTCGGCTCAATGCAAGTGCATGGAGCAAGACCACGGCCTCTGGTCTCGGGTCGGAAACCAGGGAATCCCCGCAGCACACAGTGGGGGATTCATAAGCCTGCAGTCACACAGAGTGACTACAGACTTATTGATTTGGACTGGACATCCTTTTTAAATGTATTTTATTGAGATTTTATGCGACATAATAAAGCAAAGTAGAAAGCATTTGTGAAGTGGATATTTTTTTAAGTATTTAGAAAATCATGTGTCATCATTTTTACACTTCACAAATATTTCCTACTTTGTGTTGGCATATCACATGAAATGCCAACAAAATCAATTCAAGTTTGTGAGTGTAATGTAAAAAAATCTGGAAAAGTTTACAGGGTATGAATACTTAATCAAGGCATGGTATGTACCAACGTGGTGCTGTGCCAGATATATTTTTCTAAATTCATTGCAAAAACTAGGCCTTTTTTTTTGGCATTTTTTTGACAATGTGCTCATATTCCACTTCGCAACCATGAACAACGGAAGACACAGTGGGGCTGATTAAATAAAGCTGTTAAGACTTAAGAGTGCAAGCGTCATCTAGACAGTCTTAAAACGAGATTTATCACCGTGGCCCATGGCTAAATAATACAGTTAGCATATCCTTAGCCTGTCTAAATTTACACATATAGCTTAACCCCTTAACGACCGCCGATACGCCTTTTAACGGCGGCCGCTAAGGGTACTTAATCCACAGCGCCGTTAATTAACGGCGCTGTGGAAAAAGTGAATAGCGCCCCCCAGAGTCGGATTTTCTCTGGGGTCTCGGTTGCCGAGGGTAGCCGAGACCCCAGAGAACATGATTCGGGGGGGTTTTACCGACCCCCGAGTTGCGATCGCCGGTAATTAACCGTTTACCGGCGGTCGCAACAAAAAAAAAAAACGCGATTTGCCGTTTAATTTCTCTGTCCTCCGATGTGATCGCACATCGGAGGACAGAGAAATGTGGTCCCCGATGGCCCCCAATAGCCCCCCAATACTTACCTACCACCCCCGGTTCTCCTCGTGTCTCCCCATGGGCGCCGCCATCTTTTTTCCGGGAAAAAATGGCGGGCGCACGCGCAGTGCGCCCGCCGCCCGGCACCCGGATGTTCTTTGGGGTCTCAGCTGCCGGGGGTAGCCGAGACCCCAAAGAACATGATCGGGGTCGGTTTGCACCGACCCCTGCTTTGCGATCGCCGGTAATTAACAGTTTACCGGCGACCGCAAAAAAAAAAAAAAAAAAGCGATCAGTTATTTCTCTGTCCTCTGATGTGATCGCACATCAGAGGACAGAGAAATAGGGGAATTCGGGGACCCTATCATACTCACCCGGGGTCCCTGGGTCCTCTTCTGTCTTCTCCTGCCAGCCGGCTTTTTCATCATGGCGGGCGCATGCGCAGTGCGCCCGCCATCTGCTGCCATCTGCCGGCCGGCAGGAGAAGACAAGTTGGGGCTAAAATTAGGGTTAGGGTTAGGGTTAGAGTTAGGGTTAGGGTTAGGGTTAGGGTTAGAGTTAGGGTTAGGGTGAGGGTTAGGGTTAGGGTTAGGGTTAGAGTTAGGGTTAGAGTTAGGGTTAGGGTTGGGGCTAAATTTAGGGTTAGGGTTAGGGCTAGGGTTAGGGTAAGGCTACTTTCACACTAGCGTTTTTTGGCTTCCGTCGCAATGCGTCGTTGGAGAAAAAACGCATCCTGCAAAAGTGCTTGCAGGATGCGTTTTTTCTCCATTGGCTTGCATTAGCGACGCATTGCGACGGATTGCCACATGTCGCATCCGTCGTGCGACGGATGCGTCGTGCTTCGGCGGACCGTCGACACAAAAAAAACTACATGTAACTTTTTTGTGCGACGTGTCCGCCATTTCCGACCGCGCATGAGTGGCCGGAACTCCGCCCCCGCCTCCCCGCACCTCACAATGGGGCAGCGGATGCGTTGAAAAAACAGCATCCGCTGCACCCGTTGTGCGGCGCTTACAACGCTAGCGTCGGTACGTCGGCCCAACACACTGCGATGGGCCGAGTACGACGCTAGTGTGAAAGTAGCCTTAGGCTTCTTTCACACTTGCGTCGGTACGGGGCGGTCGCAATGCGTCGGCCCGATGTACCGACGCACGTTGTGAAAATTGTGCACAACGTGGGCAGCGGATGCAGTTTTTCAACGCATCCGCTGCCCAGTCTATGTCCTGGGGAGGAGGGGGCAGAGTTACAGCCACGCATCCGCGGAAATGGCGGACGCGACGTACAAAAAAAAGGTTACATTGAACTTTTTTTGTGACGACGGGGGCTAAAGTTATGGTTAGGGTTGGGGCTAAAGTTAGGGTTGGGGCTAAAGTTAGGGTTAGAGTTGGGATTAGGGTTAGGGTTTGGATTAGGGTTGGGATTAGTGTTACGTTTGGGATTAGGGTTGGGATTAGGGTTAGGGTTGGGATTAGGGTTAGGGGTGTGTTGGATTTAGGGTTTTGATTAGGGTTATGGTTAGGGTTGAGATTAGGGCTGTTTTGGGGTTAGGGTTGTGATTATCGTTAGGGTTGTGATTAGGATTATGGATCGGGTTGAGATTAGGGTTAGGGGTGTGTTGGGGTTAGGGTTGGAGTTAGAATTGGGGGGTTTCCACTGTTTAGGTACATCAGGGGGTCTCCAAACACGGCAGCCAATTTTGCGCTAAAAAAGTCAAATGGTACTCTGTCATGAATCCCAATGGCTAGGGATAGCAAGGGACAAGCAAAGTAATACAAAATATCGGACGAGCTCTAGGGTGATGGAACCTGGGCTGACCGCTGCCCTACGCCTGACAAACGCAACTAGAGATAGCCAGGGAGCGTGCCTACGTTGGTTCTAGACGCCACGCACCAGCCTAAGAGCTAACTAGTACTGCAGAGAAAATAAGACCTCACTTGCCTCCAGAGGAATGAACCCCAAAAGGTATAGTTGCCCCCCACATGTATTGACGGTGAAATGAGAGGAAGGCACACACATAGAGATGATATATATAGGTTCAGCAAATTGAGGCCCGCTGTAAACTAGAAAGCAGAACGATACAAAAGGGGTCTGAGCGGTCAGCAAAAAACCCTAATCAAAAAACCATCCTGAGATTACAAGAACCCATGTGCCAACTCATGGCACATGGGGAGAACCTCAGTCCACTAGAGCTACCAGCTAGCATAGAGACATAATAAGCAAGCTGGACAAAAAAAACAAACAACTGAAAATCAGCACTTAGCTTATCCTGAAAGATCTGGGAGCAGGTAGGCAGGAACCAAACAGAGCACATCTGAATACATTGATAGCCGGCAAGGGAATGACAGAAAGGCCAGGTAAAATAGGAAACACCCAGCCTCTGATGGACAGGTGGAAACCAAAGGCCGCAACCCACCAAAGTCACCCAGTACCAGCAGTAACCACCAGAGGGAGCCCACAAACAGAATCCACAACAGTACCCCCCCCTTGAGGAGGGGTCACCGAACCCTCACGAGAACCCCCAGGGCGATCAGGGTGAGCTCTATGGAAGGCGCGGACCAAATCAGTCGCATGAACATCGGAGGCGACCACCCAGGAATTATCCTCCTGACCATAACCCTTCCACTTAACCAAATACTGGAGTTTGCGTCTGGAAACACGAGAATCCAAGATCTTCTCAACAACATACTCCAATTCTCCCTCCACCAGCACCGGAGCAGGAGGCTCAACCGAAGGAACAACGGGCACCTCATACCTCCGCAACAACGACTGATGGAACACATTATGAATAGCAAACGATGCTGGGAGATCCAAACGAAAAGATACAGGGTTAAGAATCTCCGAGATCCTATAAGGACCGATGAACCAAGGCTTGAACTTAGGAGAAGAGACCCTCATAGGGACAAAACGAGAAGACAACCACACCAAATCCCCAACAAGAAGTCGGGGACCCACGCGGCGACGGCGATTAGCAAACTGCTGAGTCTTCTCCTGAGATAACTTCAAATTGTCCACCACCTGATTCCAAATCTGATGTAGCCTGTCCACCACCACATCCACTCCAGGACAATCCGAAGACTCCACCTGACCAGAGGAAAAACGAGGATGAAACCCCGAATTACAAAAAAAAGGAGAGACCAACGTGGTAGAACTAGCCCGATTATTAAGAGCAAATTCGGCCAGCGGCAAAAAAGCAACCCAGTCATCTTGATCAGCAGAAACAAAACACCTCAAATAAGTTTCCAAGGTCTGATTTGTTCGCTCTGTCTGGCCATTCGTCTGAGGATGGAATGCAGACGAGAAAGACAAATCAATGCCCATCTTGGCACAAAACGTCCGCCAAAATCTAGACACAAACTGGGATCCCCTGTCAGAAACGATATTCTCCGGAATCCCATGCAAACGAACCACGTTCTGAAAAAATAAAGGGACCAACTCAGAGGAGGAAGGCAACTTAGGCAAGGGCACCAAATGAACCATCTTAGAAAAGCGGTCACACACCACCCAGATAACGGACATTTTCTGTGAAACCGGGAGATCAGAAATAAAATCCATGGAAATGTGCGTCCAAGGCCTCTTCGGGATGGGCAAGGATAACAACAACCCACTGGCCCGAGAACAGCAAGGCTTAGCTCGAGCACACACTTCACAAGACTGCACAAAGGTACGCACATCCCTAGACAAGGAAGGCCACCAAAAAGACCTGGCCACCAAGTCTCTAGTACCAAATATTCCAGGATGACCAGCCAACACAGAAGAATGGACCTCGGAGATGACTCTACTGGTCCAATCATCCGGAACAAACAGTCTTTCTGGTGGACAACGATCCGGTTTATCCACCTGAAACTCCTGCAATGCACGTCGCAAGTCTGGGGATACGGCGGACAATATTACCCCATCCCTAAGGATACCAGTAGGCCCAGAGTCTCCAGGAGAGTCAGGCACAAAACTCCTGGAAAGAGCATCTGCCTTCACATTCTTTGAACCTGGCAGGTATGAAACCACGAAATTGAAACGAGAAAAAAACAACGACCAACGAGCCTGTCTAGGATTCAAACGCCTGGCAGACTCAAGGTAAATGAGATTCTTGTGATCAGTCAAGACCACCACACGATGTTTAGCACCCTCAAGCCAATGACGCCACTCCTCAAATGCCCACTTCATGGCCAAAAGCTCCCGATTACCCACATCATAATTGCGCTCGGCGGGCGAGAATTTTCTAGAGAAGAATGCACATGGCTTCATCACCGAGCCATTAGAACTTCTCTGTGACAAAACCGCCCCCGCTCCAATCTCGGAAGCATCAACCTCAACCTGAAAAGGAAGTGAAACATCTGGTTGACACAACACAGGAGCAGAAGAAAACCGGCGCTTAAGTTCCTGAAAGGCCTCCACGGCCGCAGGAGACCAATCAGCAACATCAGCACCCTTTTTAGTCAAATCAGTCAAAGGTTTAACAATACTGAAAAAATTAGCAATGAACCGACGATAAAAATTAGCAAACCCCAAGAACTTCTGAAGGCTCTTAACAGATGTAGGTTGTGTCCAGTCACAAATCGCCTGAACCTTGACGGGATCCATCTCAATAGTAGAGGGAGAAAAAATGTACCCCAAAAAAGAAATCTTCTGGACTCCGAAGAGACACTTTGAGCCCTTCACAAACAGAGAATTGGCCCGCAGAACCTGAAACACCTTCCTGACCTGTAAAACATGAGACTCCCAGTCATCAGAAAACACCAAAATATCATCCAAATACACAATCATAAACTTATCCAGATATGCACGGAAAATATTGTGCATAAAGGACTGAAAGACTGACGGAGCATTGGAGAGTCCAAAAGGCATTACCAAATACTCAAAATGGCCCTCAGGCGTATTAAATGCGGTTTTCCACTCGTCACCCTGTTTTATCCGCACCAGATTATACGCACCGCGAAGATCTATCTTAGTGAACCACCTAGCCCCCTTAATGCGAGCAAACAAATCAGTCAATAATGGCAGTGGATACTGATATTTGACTGTAATCTTATTCAGAAGGCGATAATCTATACAAGGCCTCAGGGAACCATCTTTTTTTGCCACGAAAAAAAAACCTGCTCCCAGAGGGGACGAAGATGGACGAATATGTCCCTTTTCCAAGGACTCCTTAATATAATTCCGCATAGCAGTATGCTCTGGCAGTGACAGATTAAATAAACGACCCTTAGGGAACTTACTGCCAGGAATCAATTCTATAGCACAGTCACAATCTCTATGAGGAGGGAGCGAATTGAGCTTAGGCTCCTCAAAAACATCCCTATAGTCAGACAAAAACGCAGGGATCTCAGAAGGAGTAGATGAAGCGATTGAAATCGGAGGTGCATAATCATGAACCCCCTGACATCCCCAGCTTAACACAGACATTGTTTTCCAGTCCAGGACAGGATTATGAGTTTGTAACCATGGCAGACCAAGCACTAGTACATCATGTAAATTATACAGTACAAGGAAGCGAATCACCTCCTGATGAACGGGAGTCATGCGCATGGTCACTTGTGTCCAATACTGCAGCTTATTCATAGCCAATGGTGTAGAGTCAATTCCCTTCAGAGGGATAGGAACTTCCAGAGGCTCCAGACTAAAACCGCAGCGTTTAGCAAATGACCAATCCATAAGACTCAGGGCAGCGCCTGAATCCACATAGGCATCGACGGAAATGGAAGACAGTGAAAAAATCAGAGTCACAGACAAAATGAACTTAGGCTGCAGAGTACCAATGGCAAAAGATTTATCAACCCTTTTTGTGCGTTTAGAGCATGCTGATATAACATGAGCTGAATCACCACAATAAAAACACAATCCATTTTTCCGCCTATAATTTTGCCGTTCACTTCTGGACTGAATTCTATCACATTGCATAGTCTCAGGTGCCTGTTCAGAAGACACCGCCAACTGGTGCACGGGTTTGCGCTCCCGTAAACGCCGATCAATCTGAATGGCCATAGCCATCGACTCATTCAGACCTGTAGGCGTAGGGAACTCCACCATAATATCCTTAATGGCCTCGGAAAGACCATTTCTGAAGTTAGCAGCCAGGGCGCACTCATTCCACTGAGTAAGCACCGACCATTTCCGAAATTTTTGACAATATATTTCCGCTTCATCATGCCCCTGAGAGAGGGCTAATAAAGCCTTTTCAGCCTGAATCTCCAGGTTGGGTTCCTCATAGAGCAATTCCAATGCCAGAAAAAACGCATCCACATTGAGCAATGCAGGATCCCCTGGTGCCAATGCAAATGCCCAATTCTGAGGGTCGCCCCGCAGGAAAGATATTACAATCTTGACCTGTTGAGCAGGGTCTCCAGAGGAGCGAGATTTTAAAGAAAGAAACAATTTACAATTGTTCCTGAAATTCAGGAAGGTAGATCTATCTCCAGAAAAGAACTCTGGAATAGGAATTCTAGGTTCAGACATGGGAGTGTGAACAACAAAATCCTGTATGTTTTGAACTTTTGCCGCGAGATTACTCAGGCTGGAAGCCAAACTCTGGACATCCATGTTAAACAGCTAATATCAGAGCCATTCAAGGGTTAAGAGGAGGTAAGAAGCAGCTAGACAGCAATTAAGGGCTAGGCAGCAAAACTCTGAAGGAAAAAAAAAAAATAATAATAATAATTTCCCTTAAACACTTCTTTTTCTCCTGCTTCAGCCCAAACAATTAACACTTTGTGGGCCGGCTATACTGTCATGAATCCCAATGGCTAGGGATAGCAAGGGACAAGCAAAGTAATACAAAATATCGGACGAGCTCTAGGGTGATGGAACCTGGGCTGACCGCTGCCCTACGCCTGACAAACGCAACTAGAGATAGCCAGGGAGCGTGCCTACGTTGGTTCTAGACGCCACGCACCAGCCTAAGAGCTAACTAGTACTGCAGAGAAAATAAGACCTCACTTGCCTCCAGAGGAATGAACCCCAAAAGGTATAGTTGCCCCCCACATGTATTGACGGTGAAATGAGAGGAAGGCACACACATAGAGATGATATATATAGGTTCAGCAAATTGAGGCCCGCTGTAAACTAGAAAGCAGAACGATACAAAAGGGGTCTGAGCGGTCAGCAAAAAACCCTAATCAAAAAACCATCCTGAGATTACAAGAACCCATGTGCCAACTCATGGCACATGGGGAGAACCTCAGTCCACTAGAGCTACCAGCTAGCATAGAGACATAATAAGCAAGCTGGACAAAAAAAACAAACAACTGAAAATCAGCACTTAGCTTATCCTGAAAGATCTGGGAGCAGGTAGGCAGGAACCAAACAGAGCACATCTGAATACATTGATAGCCGGCAAGGGAATGACAGAAAGGCCAGGTAAAATAGGAAACACCCAGCCTCTGATGGACAGGTGGAAACCAAAGGCCGCAACCCACCAAAGTCACCCAGTACCAGCAGTAACCACCAGAGGGAGCCCACAAACAGAATCCACAACAGTACTCCCTCCCTTCTGAGCTCTGCCGTGCGCCCAAACAGTGGTTTACCCCCACATATGGGGCATCAGCGTACTCGGGATAAATTGGACAACAACTTTTGGGGTCCAATTTCTCCTGTTACCCTTGTGAAAATAAAAACTTGGGGGCTAAAAATCTTTTTTGTTGGAAAAAAATATATTTTTTTATTTTCACTACTCTGCATTATAAATTTCTGTGAAGCACTTGAGCTTTCAAAGTTCTCACCACATATCTAGATAAGTTCCTTAGGGGGTCTAGTTTCCAAAATTTGGTCACTTGTGGGGGTTTCTACTGTTTAGGTACATTAGGGGTCTGCAAACGCAACATAACGCCCGCAGACAATTCTATCAAAGTCTGCATTCCAAAATGGCGCTCCTTCCCTTCCGAGCTCTGCCGTGCGCCCAAACAGTGGTTTACCCCCACATATGGGGTACCAGCATACTCAGGACAAATTGGACAACAACATTTGAGGTCCAATTTCTCTTGTTACCCTTGTGAAAATAAAAATTTGGGGGCTAAAAAAATCTTTTTTGTGGGAACAAAAATATTTTTTATTTTCACTACTCTGCATTATAAACTTCTGTGAAGCACTTGGGCATTCAAAGTTCTCACCACATATCTAGATAAGTTCCTTGGGGGGTCTATTTTCCAAAATGGGGTCACTTGTTGGGGGTTTCTACTGTTTAGGTACATTAGGGGTCTGCAAACCCAACATAACGCCCGCAGACAATTCTATCAAAGTCTGCATTCCAAAATGGCGCTCCTTCCCTTCCGAGCTCTGCCGTGCGCCCAAACAGTGGTTTACCCCCACATATGGGGTACCAGCATACTCAGGACAAATTGGACAACAACTTTTGGGGTCCAATTTCTCTTGTTACCCTTGTGAAAATAAAAATTTGGGGGCTAAAAAAATCTTTTTTGTGGGAAAAAAAATATTTTTTATTTTCACTACTCTGCATTATAAACTTCTGTGAAGCACTTGGGCATTCAAAGTTCTCACCACATATCTAGATAAGTTCCTTGGGGGGTCTATTTTCCAAAATGGGGTCACTTGTTGGGGGTTTCTACTGTTTAGGTACATTAGGGGTCTGCAAACGCAACATAACGCCCGCAGACAATTCTATCAAAGTCTGCATTCCAAAATGGCGCTCCTTCCCTTCCGAGCTCTGCCGTGCGCCCAAACAGTGGTTTACCCCCACATATGGGGTACCAGCATACTCAGAACAAATTGGACAACAACTTTTGGGGTCCAATTTCTCTTGTTACCCTTGTGAAAATAAAAATTTGGGGGCTAAAAAAATCTTTTTTGTGGGAAAAAAAATATTTTTTATTTTCACTACTCTGCATTATAAACTTCTGTGAAGCACTTGGGCATTCAAAGTTCTCACCACATATTTAGATAAGTTCCTTGGGGGGTCAATTTTCCAAAATAGGGTCACTTGTTGGGGGTTTCTACTGTTTAGGTACATTAGGGGTCTGCAAAGGCAACATAACGCCCGCAGACAATTCTATCAAAGTCTGCATTCCAAAATGGCACTCCTTCCCTTCCGAGCTCTGCCGTGCGCCCAAACAGTGGTTTACCCCCACATATGGGGTACCAGCATACTCAGGACAAATTGTACAACAACTTTTGGGGTCCAATTTCTCTTGTTACCCTTGTGAAAATAAAAACTTGGGGGCTAAAAATCTTTATTGTTAAAAAATATATATTTTTTATTTTCACGACTCTGCATTATAAACTTCTGTGATGCACTTGGGCATTCAAAGTTCTCACTACACATCTAGATAAGTTCCATGGGGGGTCTAGTTTCCAAAATGGGGTCACGTTTGGGGGGTTTCTGCTGTTTAGGCACATCAGGGGCTCTCCAAACGCGACATGGCGTCCGATCTCAATTCCAGTCAATTTTGCATTGAAAAGTCAAATGGCGCTCCTTTGCTTCCGAGCTCAGCCATGCGCCCAAACAGTGGTTTACCCCCACATATGGGGTGTCGGCGTACTCAAGACAAATTGTACAACAGCTTCTGGGGTCCATTTTCTCCTGTTACCCTTGGTAAAATAAAAATTTGGAGGCAAAAAGATCATTTTTGTAGAAAAAATGTGATTTTTTTATTTTCACGGCTCTACGTTATAAACTTCTGTGAAGCACCTGGGGGTTTAAAGTGCTCACCACACATGTAGATAAGTTCTTTAAGCGGTCTAGTTTCCAAAATGGTGTCATATGTGGGCGGTCTCTACTGTTTAGGCACATCAGCGGCTCTCCAAACGTGACATGGCGTCCGATCTCAATTCCAGCCAATTCTACATTGAAAAAGTAAAACGACACTCCTTCTCTTCCAAGCTCTGCGGTGCGCCCAAACAGTGGTTTACCCCCATATATGGGGTATCGACGTACTCAGGAGAAATTGCACAACAACTTTTGTTGTCTAATTTCTCCTGTTACCCTTGTGAAAATAAAAATTTTGGGGCAAAAAGATCATTTTTGTAGAAAAAAATGAGATTTTTTATTTTCACGGCTCTACGTTATAAACTTCTGTGAAGCACTTGGGGGTTCAAAGTGCTCACCACACATCTAGATAAGTTCCTTAAGGGGTCTAGTTTCCAAAATGGTATCACTTGTGGGGGGTTTCCACTGTTTAGGCACATCAGGGACTCTCCAAACGCGACATGGCATCCGATCTCAATTCCAGCCAATTCTGCATTGAAAAAGTCAAACGGTGCTCCTTCACTTCCAAGCTCTGCGGTGCGCCCAAACAGTGGTTTACCTCCACATATGGGGTATCGACGTACTCAGGAGAAATTGCACAACAACTTTTGTGGTCTAATTTCTCCTGTTACCCTTGTGAAAATAAGAATTTGTGGGCTAAAAAATCATTTTTGTGAAAACAAATGCGATTTTTTTATTTTCACGGCTCTACGTTATAAACTTCTGTGAAGCACTTGGGGGTTCAAAGTGCTCACCACACATCTAGATAAGTTCCTTGGGGGGTCTAGTTTCCAAAATGGTGTCACTTGTGGGGGGTTTCCACTGTTTAGGCACATTAGGGGCTCTCCAAACGCGACATGGCGTCCGATCTCAATTCCAGCCAATTCTGCATTGAAACAGTCAAACGGTGCTCCTTCACTTCCAAGCTCTGCGGTGCGCCCAAACAGTGGTTTACCTCCACATGTGGGGTATCGGCGTACTCAGGAAAAATTGCACAACAAAATTTGTGGTTAAATTTCTGTTTTTACACTTGTGAAAATTAAAAAAAATGGTTCTGAAGTAAAATGTTTGCAAAAAAAAGTAAAATGTTCATTTTTTTCTTCCACATTGTTTTAGTTCCTGTGAAGTACGTAAAGGGTTAATAAACTTCTTGAATGTGGTTTTGAGCAGCTTGAGGGGTGCAGTTTTTAGAATGGTGTCACACTTGGTTATTTTCTATCATATAGACCCCTCAAAATCACTTCAAAGGTGATTTGGTCCCTAAAAAAAACATGGTGTTGTAAAAATGAGAAATTGCTGGTCAACTTTTAACCCTTATAACTCCCTAACAAAAAAAAAAATTGTTTCCAAAACTGTGCTGATATAAAGTAGACATGTGAGAAATGTTATTTATTAACTATTTTTTGTGACATATCTCTCTTATTTAAGGGCATAAAAATACAAAGTTTGAAAATTGCAAAATTTTAAAAATTTTCGCCATATTTCCATTTTTTTCATAAATAATCGCAAGTAATATCGAAGAAATGTTACCACTAACTTGAAGTACAACATGTCACGAAAAAACAGTCTCAGAATCAGCGGGATCCGATAAAGCGTTCCAGAGTTATAACCTCATAAAGTGACACTGGTCAGAATTGTAAAAATTGGCTCGGTCATTAAGTACCAAATTGGCTCTGTCACTAAGGGGTTAAAACTGTAAAATTAGCCACAAATATTTCTAAAATTATGAAAATTTTGTTTGAAAAAAAGCTGATTTGTTTCCAAACGCGGTAAGAAAATGCGTTAAGTGATTTTTAAATTGTCTTCATTTGCAAACAGCGCATAATCCATCATTAAGAGCATTATCTAAAAATTATGCTCTACATTAACTGTTGCATTTTCTTTTTATATGATATTTTTTTCTTCAATATTAAAAACACTAACAAAAAAGACCAGAGACTTTTAATAACCCTTGAGCTCTTCTCAACCTTTCCATTGCACAGAATGAATGAGTAAATAGATCATGAATATGCAAATTATTTCATTAGAGGAAGTGATTATTTTTTTTAGACAACCATATTTAAGACTGATATTTCTATTGCAATGAAATGTAAAAATTATCAGTAACTACTGTATCATCGGGATCTGAGACTTAAGCCCTTGATGACTAAAATACACATGCACATTTAGCCAATCATCCACCTACATATGTAACTGGTGGCTATTTCCATTTTCACAGGGTTTGCATAAAAAGAGCTTAACCCCTTAACCCCCAGAGCTTTTTTTCAGTTTTGCTTTTTCATTTTTCTCTCCCCTTATTCCCAGAGCCATAACTTTTTTATTTTTCCATCAATATGGCCATGTGACGGCTTATTTTTTTGTGGGATGAGTTGTACTTTTGAACGGCACTATTGATTTTACCATGACTAGTGTTGAGCATTCCGATACCGCAAGTATCGGGTATCGGCCGATACTTGCAGGTATCGGAATTCCGATACCGAGATCCGATACTTTTGTGATATCGGGAATCGGTATCGGGATTAATAGCAATGTGTAAAATAAAGAATTAAAATAAAAAATATTGCTATACTCACCTCTCCGACGCAGCCTGCACCTCACCGAGGGAACCGGCAGCCTTCTTTGCTTAAAATGCGCGCGTTTACTGCCTTCCGTGACGTCACGGCTTCTGATTGGTCGCGTGCCGCCCTTGTGACCGCGACGCGACCAATCACAACAAGCCGTGACGTAATTTCAGGTCCTGAATGCCTAATTCTAGGCATTCAGGATTTGAAAATTACATCACGGCTTGTGATTGGTCGCGTGCCGCCCATGTGACCGCGACGCGACCAATCACAACAAGCCGTGACGTAATTTCAGGTCCTGAATGCCTAATTCTAGGCATTCAGGATTTGAAAATTACGTCACGGCTTGTGATTGGTCGCGTGCCGCCCATGTGACCGCGACGCGACCAATCACAAGCCGTGATGTAATTTTCAAATCCTGAATGCCTAGAATTAGGCATTCAGGACCTGAAAATTACATCATGGCTTGTTGTGATTGGTTGCGTCGCGGTCACATGGGCGGCACGCGACCAATCACAAGCCGTGACGTAATTTTCAAATCCTGAATGCCTAGAATTAGGTATTCAGGACCTGAAATTACGTCACGGCTTGCTGTGATTGGTCGCGTCGCCGTCACATGGGCGGCACGCGACCAATCAGAAGCCGTGACGTCACGGAAGGCAGTAAACGCGCGCATTTTAAGCAAAGAAGGCTGCCGGTTCCCTCGGTAAGGTGCAGGCTGCGTCGGAGAGGTGAGTATAGCAATATTTTTTATTTTAATTCTTTATTTTACACAGTAATATTGATCCCAGGGCCTGAAGGAGAGTTTCCTCTCCTTCAGACCCTGGGAACCATCAGGGATACCGTCCGATACTTGAGTCCCATTGACTTGTATTGGTATCGGGTATCGGTATCGGATTAGATCCGATACTTTGCCGGTATCGGCCGATACTTTCCGATACCGATACTTTCAAGTATCGGATGGTATCGCTCAACACTAACCATGACGTGTACTAGAAGACAGGAAAAAAATTCCAAGTGCGGTGAAATTGCAAAAAAAGTGCAATCCCACACTTGTTTTTTGTTTGGCTTTTTTACTAGGTTCACTAAATGCTAAAACTGACCTGCTATTATGATTCTCCAGGTCATTACGGGTTCATACACACAAAACAAGTCTAGGTACTTTTTTACCTAAGCAGTGAAAAAAAATTCCAAACTTTGTAACAAAAAACAATACACCATATTCCATTACCCGTAGCGTCTCCATGTTTCGTGATCTGGGGTCGGTTGAGGGCTTATTTTTTGCACGCCAATCTGACAATTTTAATTATACCAGTTTGGTGCAGATACGGATCTTTTGATTTCCCGTTATTGCAATTTAATGCAATGTCACTGTTACAAAAAAAAACGTAATTCTGGCATTTTGACTTTTTTTATCCCTATGCCATTTAGCGATCAGGTTAATCCTTTTTTTATTGATAGACTGGGCAATTCTGAGCGCAGCAATACCAAACATGTGTATGCTTGATTTTATTTATATTGTTTTATTTTGAATGGGGCGAAAGGAGGGTGATTTGAACTTGTATATTGTTTTATATTTATAAAACTTTTTTTTATATTTTGGCATGTTTCAATAGCCTCCGCTATAACCCGATCAGCTCTGCTACATAGAGGTGATGATCAGATCGTCTCTATATAGCACATTTACTAACTTGCTATGAGCGCCGACCACTGGGTGGCGTTCACAACAAGCTGGCACAGACAACCATAAAGGTCTCCAGGAGACCTCCGGTTGTCATGCCAACACACCGGTGAACTGCGATCATGCGGCGGGGGTCACCCGTGTGTGTATTTCCGGCGTGATTGCCGGAAGCGCTTGTTAAATGCCGCTGTCAGCATTTGACAGAAGCATTTAATGGGTTAATAGCCGCAGGTGGATCGCGACTCTATCTGCGGCTATTCCGGGCACATGTCAGCTCTTAAAAACAACTTATTTGTGCCCGGAAAGATGTGGGTTCACCGCAGGAACCCACATCAAAGGGAGAGATACCGACATCGGCGTACTATTACACCCGAAGTCGGTAAGGGGTTCAGGAGTTCCAAAAGATTAGAATGGGAGACAGCTGAGATATTATTAGTCTTGCAACAAAATAAATCCAAGCAACAAAATAGATCCAAGTGCCTACTTACAGTTACAGCAATAGGTCACATTTTCTCTCTCTTCAAAGGAGTTGTCCACTACTCAGATAACATCTCATTCCCTATGTTTCTTCCTTTAATAGATAACATTTATGCTCACCTCTGGTGCCAATGCTGTTCCAGCAGTGTCGGCACTAGCTTTCTCGGGGATTGCGTGACATTTTTATGTTACGCGATCACTAAGGTAAATATTCTTCATGCCCCCGGCAGCTTAGTCCATACTGTCTTCCAGTAATCATTAAGCACCTTAGTCTCTGTGCCAGAATTTATCCTCAACTGACAAGGCGGAATATGATAAATTATGCTACTTTCCTGTAAATAAATAATGTCAGCTACATTTAAACAACATAACAAATAAACTACAACTGATACTTGGTTTCTAAGCCTGGAGATTTACAAGCCATAATAGTAAAAGCTTCTCCATCTGATGTAATCACAGGAAGTTTAAAAGCTTTCTGAATAGTGGAGTAGTAGAGATGATTATATTGTTTCGTATCGTTTGGGCATTTTTGTACAATCATTTTGGGTTTATGAGATTTGTTGTTTTTTAAAATACAAAAGAAAATTCCCTAAAATCCAAGCATTTAACTTTGACTGTCTACATCACAAAATGATGTATAGCAAACATAATTTTAGAGAATACCTGTTTTTCTAATCAATTTTTACATCCATACACACCACACCAATACAGAGCCCTCTTGACGGTGCTGGTGCATTAATGGTGCACCCAGAGTGGATATAAAAGTCTAAACACCCCTGTTGAAATGCCAGGATTTTTTTCACGCAAAAGAAAAAACATGCCAAGAAGAATCATTACAGAACTTTTTCTATCCTTAACATCACCAATAATCTATATAATTCAATTGAAAAATAAGCTGACATTTTTTCAGATGAAAAGAGAACAATAAAAACTAATATAATGTGGTTACATAAATATGCACACCCTTAATTAATAATCTTTAGAAGGTCCCTTCAGATTTATGAAAGCATTCAGCCTTCTTGGGTTGGAGTCTATCAGCATGGCACATCTAAAATTGGCAATCTTTGCCCACTCTTCCTTGTGGTGACTTCAAATCCGTCAGTTTGCAAGAGCAACTCTTGTGTGCAGTGCCTACTTTAGGTCATCCACAAATTTTTACTCGGATTTAAGTCTGGGCTCTGTCTGGGCCATTCCTCAACTTCTTCTTTTAACAAATCCATTCATTTGTTGATTTGGAAGCATGCTTACGTCATTGTCATGCTAAAAAGGTTCTTCATGTTCAATTTTTTAGCGCTTGCCTGAAGATTTTGCTTTAAAATTGACTGATATTTGGAACTGTTCATAATTCACTCAGCCTTGACTAAAGCCCCAGTTCCAGCCATTGAAAAACAGCCCCAAAGCATAACGTTGCCTCAACCATGCTTCATTGTGGGTATGGTGTTCTTTTGATTATGTGCAGTGTTGGCTTTGTGTAAAATATATCTTTTGGAAATGTGGTCATAAAGTGCAGCATTGGCGTCATAAGACCATAACACATTTTCCCACATGCATTTGGCATACTTGATGTAATTTTTTTCAGCTGTTTATGGACCATGACTTTTGTTGAATTCCAATAGAACAGCTACATTTTATATCAGGTTTATCAGAATCACTGCAAATGATTGAAGATGTGTACTCACTACTATTTATCATGAGTTTAAATGTTATTGGCGAATTCTGAACACAATGACATCCTCAATTAAAGGAGGAAGTTCACATTTATACAACCACATCATTTTAGTTTTATTTTTATTTCCCTCCCAAAATTATTTCAGTTTGTTTCTAAATAGATTGGTACAGATTATAGATGACATTACAGGTGGAAACAAGTTCTGAAACAATTCTTCTTGGTATGATTTTTTTACACTACAAAAACCTGACATTTAAACATAGGTGTGTGGACTTTTTATATTCAAATTGCCTCTTCTGAGAAAAAGAGGACTTAAACTCTATAGCGCCACCTGTTGGAAGTCGCAATCAACCCTTTAACGAGTCATGCAATATGACTTTTTATATGCATTTCTTATTTTGACATTTTGGGGGAATGTGGATTTAATTTTGAGAAAAAAAAATAGCCAAAAAATATTTATAAAAGTTCTGCAAAATGTATGGTAAAATAAAAATTGACAACAACAATGGATGCTTTATTGTAAAAGAAGAAATTAAATACTGTGGCTAAAATGTTTGAGCCATTTTCAGCAGTAGAGGCACCATCACCACCACTGGCACCAGCCATACAAGCAGAAATACTACAAAATAAAGGTCATGGTTGGCTTCTTTTTTTCTGGAAGCATATTGGTGAAGCGGACACTATGGAATTTATCGCACATTACCCAACTCTGTTACAGCAGGATGATGTTTCCTCTCACTGTGTCACTATTGATATGAGTCAGTGTTCTCCGGAGAACAGAATGCCTGATCACAAATGATCAACATGGATTGCAGGAGTAATTTTGGTCCACTTTTTCATTTTAAAAAACATGAAAAACATGAAAGGCTTGTTGGAACCCTATGTTATTAAATGGGCTGCATTTTATTACAGGGTTGCCATCTGTTACTATTGTGCAGTTTGACATTACTTAGACCTTGTTTGAGCTAAAGAGCTTGAAAAGTGTTGGAGGTAGTCATAGAAGCCAGCAGAATGTTACACCCTTCCTTTTAGGACAATTGGAGTACCTGAGATTTGCTACAAATTTTGTCACCAAAGTCAAATTTGGGGGGAAACATTTGTAGAACTTGGCATATTTGAACTTCAAAAGATGTGATCATGTCTATTAAATACCCTCCTTTTGAAGCTTGGGCATGTATGCCAAATCACAGATAGAATGATAGGAATCAGATAGGTTGTTTGGTTTTGAGAGCACAAAATAAGCTGATTTTCTGCCTATTTGCAGGTATTAGTAATCATTACTTATCTTTTTTTATGGTTAGAAAAAAAAAATTCCTTTCTTGGCGCTTCTGGAAGACAAGGATAGTTTGGAGGTTGAGATAATTTGCTCAGTACCAAATTTATTAGGACACTTTAATAAGAACAAAACAATGCGTTTCAGCCCACAACAGCCTTCATCAGGTATTATAAGCACATACAACACCTGATGAAGGCCGTTGTGGGCTGAAACGCGTTGTTTTGTTCTTATTAAAGTGTCCTAATAAATTTGGTACTGAGCAAATTATCTCAACCTCCAAACTATCCTTGTCTTCCGGAAGCGCCAAGAAAGGATTTTTTTTTTTCTAACCATTGTATTCACATGCAATCCTCGGATCAAGGCTGGCATAGTTCCTGCAATAGTGCTGCACACCGGAATATTGTAAGGCGTGGATCCATCATACGGACCAATTGAATGTACATACAAGACATCCAAAGGGTGAGTGCAACAATATATATTTCTTGCTGTGAATATACACCTACTGTCATGATTCTCAATGGCGAGAGAACATAGCCCAGCATATATGAGAACTAGCTCTTGGAAGATGGAAACTATACTGACCATGAACTAAACCTGTCGCACAACTAGAAGTGGCCGGGTAGCATGCCTACGTTTTTTATCCCTAGATGCCCAGCGCCAGCCGGAGAACTACCTAATCCTAGCAGAGGAAAAGACAGTCCTGGCTCACCTCTAGAGAAATTTTCCCAAAAGGCAGACAGAGGCCCCCACATATATTGGCGGTGAATTTAGATGAAATGACAAACGTAGTATGAAAATAGGTTTAGCAAAATCGAGGTCCGCTTACTAGATAGCATGAAGACAGAAAGGGCACTTTCATGGTCAGCAGAAAACCCTATCAAAACACCATCCAGAAATTACTTTAAGACTCTAGCATTAACTCATAACACCAGAGTGGCAATTTCCGCTCACAAGAGCTTTCCAGACACAGTAACGAAACAGCAGCTGTGAACAGGAACAAAATGCAAAAACACACAAGGACAAAAGTCCAACTTAGCTAGGAGTTGTCTAGTAGCAGGAACATGCACAGAAGGCTTCTGATTACATTGTTGACCGGCATGAAACTGACAGAGGAGCAAGGTTATATAGCGACTCCCACATCCTAATAGGAGCAGGTGAACAGAGGGGATGATGCACACAAGTACAATTCCACAAGTGGCCACCGGGGGAGCCCAGAATCCAATTTCACAACAACCTACACTTAGACTCTGCACCCCTTGTCTCCCCTTTTATATCTCCTTCCGATATCCTTGTGTTATTTTTTTTATATTTCAAATACTGCATAAGAACCTCTCCATCTACATTAAGAGGATTAATGACAGTTAAAAGCAGATAATAATGTAAGTGAGGATCTTCCTGGGTCAACTATATGTCATTAGAGACTGTTCTTTGCAACAACTAATTAAAACAGATTACATCAGTGGTTAATCATCATATTAATCTGAAGAGATTCCAGGAATCCGCAAATATAAGGAGGCACAAACAACGAATGAGGACTCAGTTCCTTTAGAACCTTTGTATAATAGCAATCAGTCTCACATTTAACTTCTGAAGTCAGTGAGATCATGATTGCACATGTTATCATACAGTTGTCTTACAGAAATGTAGATGCATGAATCCATGGATAACTTAATAAAGTATTAATAATGTATTCCAGCAATGAAAACCATAAAATGTAAATTTTGCTGATTGGGTTACTGGGAAGTAAGCATAAGTTAGAGATACATACTTTTGATGGGGCGTTAGTGTCCACAGACTAGTCGACCCACTTAGCATGTTATGTTTCTCATGTGGGTGTGATAATGGAACATCCGCCAGGGCCGTGGGGTTCTTGGTACTGGGTCTGGTACTTAAAGGGATATGTCACGGCAGCGGTGACGTGGTCCGTGGCCCTGGGTACCTATGTAAAAGGGATGGTCTTTAAAGGAATTCGTAAAATAATAAAAGTTTGTGACACCACCTGTGGTATTCGGTCAGGGGTAACCGACGCTGCTTAATGGGGTCAACTGGCATGATGTTATGGCAGCATGGATGGTGTGGCTTCCCACAGGTGAAGCTGGGTCCCCAGGACTCCTGGAGTATTTGGCAAGGATGGTGTAGTGCCAGAAATAAACGGAGGACACAGGGTTGCAGTCTCTTTACCTCACTACTGTATGATTCAGGCAGCCAGAGTCCAGGGTACCGAATCACAGGTGCTGGTGGTGGTCCATCGGCTTGGAAGCATCTCAGGAATCCTCCTAACCAGGTGGAGTGGGAAGCCAGGATCTCTATCATGACCCGGGCTCTACCCGCTACAGTGTCCTCGGGTGTTAATGGTGGACAGATAACCTGAAATCTAGCTGTCCGCCGGTTTTTGCCATGGGGTATGAAGTTATCCCCACAACCTCGGTCTGCACTCAGCGTGGAAGAAGCTCACTAGCATCTTCTCTCTCCAGCTGTTTACTTCACCTTTTGCTACTTTTCTTCCTTTCAGTTGTTCTGCTCTCTTTCTTTCCTTTCCAGGAGCTGAAGAATCACTCGTCTGCATGGCCCCAGCTATCTTTCCTCACTCCTCACTTTCTTTTCACCAACTGCCTCTCTCCAACTGCCTAGCAACTGCTTAGCAACTAATTTCTCCTCCCAACCAGAGAGAGCAGCTCCCCTGAAGTCAGGTGTAGAGCTCTCCCTTCTGGCCTGTAGTCAGAACTGTGTTGTATGTGCTGAATACCTGTTAAAAGAATCCTTCCTCGCTTCCAAGCATGACATCACTCTCCCCGTGAGGAAAGCAATGCCACTGTAACAACTGGTTACCTGGGGTGTTACAATAACACAACTTACAATCTCTGGCATTGTCGTCAGTGCTATACATACCTTGCGCATGTACGCAGCTTCTTTCCCTCACTGCATTGATCCTCTAAAATGGGGTGTACTCATCCCGACTTCAGAGAGGTGCAGTGCGCATGATCGGAAGTCTTCGGACTTCGGACATGATCGGAAGCTGAGGCTTCTAGAGGACTGAGGGTCTGCAGCATGGAGCCATGTGAGGAGATTACCAAAGTGTGTGGGGAATGGGGGATGATGAGGGGCTGTGTAGTGGATGATAAGAGAGTGTGTGGCAAATGAAGGGATCAAGAGGGGCTGTGTGGGGAATGGGGGGGATAATGAGGTGCTGTGTGGGGAATGGGGTGTGATGAGGAGCTGTGTAGTGGATGATAAGAGGCTGTGTGGGGAATGGGGGGGTGATGAGGGGCTGTGTGGGGAATGGGGGGATGATGAGGTGCTGTGTGGGAAATGGGGGGGTGATGAGGTGCTGTGTGGGGAATGGGGGTGATGAGGTGCAGTGTGGGGTATGGGGGGTGATGAGGAGCTGTGCAGTGGAAGATAAGAGGCTGTGTGGGGAATGGGGGTGATGAGGTGCTGTGTGGGGTATGGGGGGTGATGAGGAGCTGTGCAGTGGAAGATAAGAGGCTGTGTGGGGAATGGGGGGTGATGAGGTGCTGTGTGGGGAATGTGGGGTGATGAGGTGCTGTGTGGGGAATGGGGGGTGATGAGGTGCTGTGTGGGGAATGGGGGGGGTGATGAGGAGCTGTGCAGTGGAAGATAAGAGGCTGTGTGTGGAATGGGGGGTGATGAGGTGCTGTGTGGGGAATGTGGGGTGATGAGGTGCTGTGTGGGGAATGGGGGGTGATCAGGTGCTGTGTGGGGAATGGGGGGGTGATGAGGGGCTGTGTAGTGGATGATAAGAGGCTGTGTGGGGAATGGGGGGGTGAAGAGGGGCTGTGTGGGGAATGGGGGGGGTGATGAGGTGCTGTGGGGAGAAGGGGGGATGATGAGGGGCCGTATGGGGTTGATGGGGGGATGAGAGGCTGTGTGGATGATGATGAGGGCCTGTGTGGGGAAAGGGGGAGATGATGAAGGACTGTGTAGTGGATGATAAGAGGCTGTGTGGGGAATGGGGGGGTGATGAGGGGCTGTGTGTGGAATGGGGGGTGATGAGGTGCTGTGTGGGGAATGGGGGGTGATGAGGTGCTGTGTGGGGAATGGGGGTGATGAGGGGCTGTGCAGTGGATGATAAGAGGCTGTGTGGGGAATGGGGGGTGATGAGGGGCTGTGTGGGGAATGGGGGGTGATGAGGTGCTGTGTGGGGAATGGGGGTGATGAGGGGCTGTGCAGTGGATGATAAGAGGCTGTGTGGGGAATGGGGGGTGATGAGGGGCTGTGTGGGGAATGGGGGGTGATGAGGTGCTGTGTGGGGAATGGGGGGTGATGAGGCGCTGTGTGGGGAATGGGGGTGATGAGGGGCTGTGCAGTGGATGATAAGAGGCTGTGTGAGGAATGGGGGGTGATGAGGTGCTGTGTGGGGAATGGGGGTGATGAGGGGCTGTGCAGTGGATGATAAGAGGCTGTGTGGGGAATGGGGGGTGATGAGGGGCTGTGTGGGGAATGGGGAGGTGATGATGTGCTGTGTGGGGAATGGGAGGAGATGAGGTGCTGCGTGGGGAATGGGGGTGATGAGGTGCTGTGTGGGGAATGAGGGGTGATGAGGGGCTATGCAGTGGATGACAAAAGGCTGTGTGGGGAATGGGGGGTGATGAGGGGCTGTGTGGGGAATGGGGGGATGATGAGGGGCTTTGGGGGAGAAGGGGGTGATGAGGGGCCATGTGGGGTTGATGGGGGAATGAGAGGCTGTGTGGATGATGATGAGGGCCTGTGTGGGGCAAGGGGGAATGATGAGGGGCTCTGTGGAGAAGTGAGGTGATGAGGGCCTTTGTGGGGAATGGAGGGATGATGAGGGTCTGTATGGGGGATGATGAGGGCCTGTGGGGATGATGAGGGGCTGTGGGGAATGGGGGGGCTGTATGGGGAATGGGGGATGAAGGGGGCCTGTGTGGGGAATGGGGGAGTGATGAGGGGCTTTGAAGAATGGGGGGATGATGAGGGGCTGTGTGGGGGTGATGAGGGGGAGATGGTGTTGATGAGGGGCTGTGGGGGATGAAGAGGTGGGGGTGATGAGGGGCTGTGTGGGGAATGGGGGATTTATTGTGTGGGAAGAATTGGAGTGGGGATGGGGGATTTAATGTGTGTGGGGAGATTTAGAGTGGAGATGGGGGATTTAATGTGTGGGGGAGATTTGAGGACACAAAATGAAGAGCAAAGGGGAGATGGGGGCCATATATGAGGAAACAGTATGGGGGAATGAGAATATGTATGAGGAAACATGTATGAGGGTGATGGGATGTATGCAGACATAGTATGGGGAGTCAGGTGAGCAGGCAGTATAGAAAGTGAGGGAATTTGTAAATATATGAAGAGACAGTATGGTGAACAGGAGGGATGTGAGAGGAGACAGTATGAGGAGGGAGGGCAATAGTGTGAGGAGACAGTACGGGGGGAGAAAAGTGAGTGGGCACAGAATAGAAACTGAGTAGTGGGGGCGTAGCATGGAGGGACAGTGTAAGGACACAGCCAGGAGGGGACAGTATACCAGGAAGGGGGAGTGTGATGAGAGAGTACAGTATAAATACTGGGCCCTATAGGGGGAACACAGTGTGAGTGGACAGTATGAAGAGGGGGCTGGTATGGAAAGGAGAGGTCAGTGAGAAGAGCATGTACCACAAGTAGGACAGTGTGGGGGGGTCATATTTTGTGCAGACAATATAGTGAGGGGCAATTTTTTATTCAGGAGCATTATAATGACACTTGTTTCTTTAAGGGCATCATGTGGAGATTTTCTGCAAAAGAGCGGAGAAGATGGAAGTCTGCAGAGACGGCTGTGGATGAGAAAACTCATCATGGGGTCTGGAGAAGATGAAGAAAAGAAGGAGAACGACTCCAGAGATGAAGTCATCTATAAGATACCTGGATGTAAATGTTATTTGTGATACTGACTAACTCATGTTTTTATTTATGTTAGGAGCTTTAAAGGGGATGTCCAGGTTTGTAATGAGTCTGCAGTCATTCTTTGTGACTGCAGACTTCTGAATTCTTACAGTGCGCCCTGCACGCTGTCAGGATTCTCTCGTGCTGGCGATTTACATACGTGCGGTCTCATGCTGACTAGACATGTGTGGCCTCACTCAATGAAAATGAACTCAGCGAGGCTGGGCACGTCTTGTCAGAATGTGGTCAGAAGTATACAAATCATTTGCTTGTGCTTACATGACTGTCCACAGGCAAGGGGGAATCCTAAAAGTGTGCCGTGCATTCGTTGTGAGAATTCAGAAACCTGCGGTGTCAGGATTCAGCTCTACTGTTCCAGTAGTCGACAAATGGACAATTCACTCACATGCGACTTTCAAACTTGTGGTCCTGTGACAGCGAGCTTCTCTTCTGCTTCTCTGTTTTTCACTAAACATTGAGAGCATTAGGGAGAGCGGCTCGTGGGCACATGACTGAGTGTGCAAATCACATATGTCCTGGGGGGGGCGCCAAAATGAATTCTTGCCCCGGGGGTCAGAAACCCTAGATACACCTCTGACCATATGCATACCCCCAGCTTCAGAGGATCACTGCAGTGAGGGAAAGAAGTTGCGCACATGCGCAAGGTATATATACCACTGGCGATAACACGGGAGACTGTAAGTCGTGTTATCATGCTCACAGGAGTGTGATAACATGCCAAGTGGGTGGACTAGTCTGAGGACTCTAATGCCCTCTTGACTAGTCCAAAATCTTATTTACGTATCACAAATGGACTTTAGAAATACTTTTTCTAAATATCTGTTTATGTGTGTAATCAAATAAAGGGTCTGTTAGGCAGGGAATTTAGCTATGTAGACACAACTCCTGGTCGTTCTGGGGGCACAGAGGACCTGACAGGTTCCATTTAAAGACCAATTCCAATACAATACAACAAATATTATTTAGATATGTCCAGGGATAACAAACACATTTTGAGGGAATCATGAATATATACAATAAGATCAGGTACTTAAAGGGTTTGCCTTTTACTCAGATAACCTAGTCTCAATTGTCATGTTTGCACTAGTAAAATAACAACATGTATAGTCACCTCCAGTGTCGGTGACCCTCCAGCGGTGTTGCCACTGGTTCTCTTGGGGGCTCTATTCACATTGCTAAGTCATGCAAGTTTTGCACCCAATCACTGCAGGCTTCACTCTCCTCTCCCTGCCTTCAAACAGATTAAACAGCAATAGGAAGTCCGAGCTGCAGATGACTTTTTAAAACATGAACATTGACGATCGAAAAATTTGCAACTAAGTCTATGGTCAGACAGCTGTAGATTCTCTCATCCGAGAGAATCAGGCCAATTATCCTAATGAAACTTTGATTAAACTGTGATCAGAGTGCAATCTTATTGTCAGCATCGCGTGATCCAATTTTCTTGAATGAGTGAATGAGAGCAGACTGTGAGACGAAGATGGAGAACAAAATGTATCAGTCTTCTCCACTGCGTTCTCGGAAATCGCATTGCACTCAGATGTCATCCGATGTTTTCCACGCACCCATAAACATGAATGGGTGAGAGCATCTTCTGATTTCAAAGTGAAATTGCAGCATGCTAAGTTATTTTCACTGACAGATTCTTTCAGTGAAAAAAATTCATGTATCAGCACTGCCCGTTGATTAACATTTGTGCAATTTTACCCCTGCTGCAATTAAAGGTTTGCAATCAACAGTGGAAGAGAAATTGCCATGATGTGAATTTAAAAATCCACACTGCATGTCAATATTTGATGAAGAAAAAGAATGCAGCATTTGAATAATATTTGCAAAATCTCATTGATGTGTGTTGTACTGCAATCTTCTGTGGATTCTTCCTATGCAAATCTGCAGGTAAAAGCTACAGTAATTCTTATACATGTCAGGCTACCCTTATATTGTCTGAATCAATTGGTGAACTCAATTCTTTGAAGCTCCATTTTCATTTTATTTTGCTTGGATATTTCATAAATTCGTAAATTCCACAGAATTCCTAAATGAGGGCAAAATTAATTAGGTAGCATGCAAACACTTGTTAAGACTCATACACAGTAGAGCAAAGTTGCTGCATTGAGGTTCATGATTTCAGTGCATACAGGAGTGTCGATGAGGCTGTCATCCTTACAGTAACTCCATTCTAGCTATCTTACTACAGGAATGAGAAGAAAATAGATGCTGCTAACTGATATGTGGATAAGTTAATAGCTACACCACAGCTGGATGCAAAAAGTCACCTGTGGTGTGACTGGTGGTGGCATGGTTAATGGGAGGTATGTGTCACAGGGATGGATGCTCCCTGCGATGCAACCCAGAGTATCTTGTCTTTAGTGCACATAAGCACTGAAGATGTCGTTTAGTGCACCTGGGTCCGGGTTGTGGGTAGCTATGAGAGATGGGAGGGTCTGGCTACTCATATACCTCACATCTGAGTGGGGGTGCTCACTGTACCCTTTTCCCTGCAGGAGTTTGAGGACCTGCAGTGATGTCATGATCACGTGACAGTGCATGTGATGTTACCTCACCTGTGGGTGTGGTTACAGGCTACCTAAAGGAGGTGTGCTTGGCACATGTGTTTGGGTGTCTGCCAGTGTGGACAGACTTCCATGTGTCCCAGCTGGACATTACAGAGTGGCCTGTGTGTTGGACGGTTCCAAATGGGGACGGACGTCTTAAACAGCACACAGAGACCGTGTTTAGGCTGTAGAGCTTGTGTGCTGGACATGGCACAGCCTGTGTGCCCACAGACCTGAGAGAGCGGAGCTCTACTATGGACATTGAGGATTCATCTGTATGATGTAAGACTGTTTGCCTTTTGTTTATGTTTCTACGATTTATGGAGAAAATAAACCACATAGACTGTTTTAAGTGAAAGATCGTTCCTGTGTGCCTGATTATCGCAGCCAAGAGAGTGCCCCCAAGACACGCAGTAAGCGCAACGTTACACACCATACAACAGTGGTGCTTGAAAGTTTGTGAAACCCTGCAAAATTTTCCATATTTCCGCATAAACTTGACCAAAACTAGATCAGATTTTTACGGAAGTCCTAAAAGCAAATAAAGGGCAACAGTTAAAAAAATGTTAATAATATTAGACTTTGTCATTCATTAAATAAAGAAAATGATTCAATATCATGTGGCTGTGAGTTGAAAAAATACAAACATTTAGGATTAGCAGATAGTTTGAGACGTAGAGTCTGGTGTTTTCAATGAATGGGATGAAAGTCAGGTAAGAGTAGGCAACGTGTTTTAATAAAGGAATAGGAATCTATCAAAAGTCTGATCTTCACGATCTTCACATCACATGCTTGTGGAAATATATGATGGCAAAAACAAAGGATAAATCTGAGAACTTAATAAAGGGAGTTGCTTTTATCATCAAGCTACAAAAGGTTACAGAATCATCTCTAAACATCTGCTTTTTAAAAAGAATGTTGTTGCCCATCTGCAGTTTGCTAAAGATCACCTAGCCATGCCAAAAGGCTATGGGAACAATATTTTGGGAAATACTACATTACACTAAAAAAAACCTGATAGCATCTGTGAAACATGGTAGTGGTGGTATAATGGTTTGGACTTTTTTGCTGCATTCCGGCTAGGATAGCTTGCCAACATTAATGGATCAAAGAATTCTAAATTTTACCAGCAAATTGCAAAAGAAGATATCTTGATATTTGTCCCTGAACTAAATTTCAAGAGAATGTGGATTACTGTATGTAGCAAGACAATGATCCAAAACACACGCTTTGCTATATAATATAATGGTTAAAGCAAAATAAGGTTAAAGTTTTAGAATGACCAAGTCAAAATCCTGACCTTAATTCTATAGTAATATTGTGCAAAGGAATGAAGTGAGCAGTTCATGGGAGAAACCCCACCAGCATAACAGATTTAAACCTGTTTTGTAGGGAGGAATAGGGTAAAATTCTACTAGGTTGGTCACACTGGATACTGAGATAAAAAGGTTCACATATTTTTTACCAGTCATTGACATGTGATATTGGATCATTTCCCTTATTTAGCAAGTTAACAAGTTTAATATTTTTGACTCATTTATTTAATTCAACTCTTTACATCTACTATTAGGATTTCTTCAAGAATTTAATGTACCATACCTTGGGAGGAAAATGGGAGTGTCTCTAATAGTACGAATGTAGCTTACCGGGGTGTGGGCAGTGGTGGTGGTAGAGAGGGGTCACGTGAGGCAGGGTCTCCTCTGCAGGAAGCCGGTTGTGGCAGGAGTGGGGCAATGCTGCAGGCCCTGGAAAGGGAGGAGGGAGTGTGCCAGCAACGGGCTTCACAGGTGGCAGCACATGCCGAAATCTCAATGTGCGCACCCGCTGCCTCTGGTGGCCTATCACCTGAAGCCCATCAACGAGAGATCAATGTGTACAGCCGAGACTCTGTTCTTGCCTGCACAGCTGACATTTTCTTGGACCCCACAGCAGAGAGATCAATGGCTCCAGCCTCCCACTGCCGGGACACCCCCTCCATCCCTGCCCAGGGCACACAGTATTATCTGTTGTGAATCCGCTTTTGGGCTCCCCTGGTGGTTGCTGGTGGTACTGGTGACTTGTGTGTCTTTGCTGTCTCAGTTCACCTGCTCCCATCAGTGTTTGGGAGTTTCCTATTTAGCCTTGCTCTCCAGTCATTTCCTTGCCGGTCATCATTGTAACCAGAGCCTTCGGTTGCATGTTCCTGCTACTAGTCTGCTGATCAGCTAAGTGGACTTTGTCCTTTTGTTTTGTATCTTTTGTCCAGTTTGCAGTTTTGTTATTCTCTGTAGCTGGAAGCTCTTGTGGGCTGAAATTGCCACTCCTGTGTCATGAGTTGACACAGGAGTCTTAAAGTAATTTCAGGATGGTTTTTTGATAGGGTTTTCAGTTGACCGTGAAGTCCTCTTTTGTATCCTTCTGCTATCTAGTAAGTGGACCTCTCTTTGCTAAATCTACCTTCATACTGTGTATGTCTTTTCCTCTAAACTCACCGTCATTACATGTGGGGGGCTGCTATCATCTTTTGGGATATTTCCCTAGAGGTAAGCCAGGTCTGTTCCTTCCTCTATCAGGGGTAGTTAGTCCTCCGGCTGGCGCGTGGCATCTAGGGTTAATCAGGTATGCTCCCTGGCTACTATTAGTTGTGTGGTAGATTTAGCTCACGGTCAGCTCGAGATTCCATCACCCAGAGCTCATCCGTTATCTTTGTGTTTTGATGTTTCCCTGCCATTGGGAATCATGACAGTATGACCGGCCCGTGTTACAGTTACTGGCAGAAGAAAGGAGAGAAAAAGAAGTCTGTAGAGTTTTTTTTTTTCCTATGTTTGCTCCATAGTTGGATCAGTTGTATTTCAGCTCTAATTACAGCCTTTGCCTTTCTCTCCTTCTAATCCTTGAATGGCTCTGATCTCACCTGTTTAAAGATGGATCCTCAGAGCTTGGCTGCAGGTTTAAATAATCTTGCTACTAAGGTTCAAAATTTACAAGAATTTGTTATACATACTCCGATGTCTGAACCTAAGATTCCTACACCAGAGGTGTTTTCTGGAGATAGATCTCAGTTTCTGAATTTCAAATATAATTGTAAATTATTCCTTTCTCTCAGACCTCACTCCTCTGGAGATCCTGTCCAGCAGGTTAAGATTGTGATTTCTTTGCTGCGAGGTGACCCTCAAAACTGGGCATTTTCATTGTCACCAGGGGATCCTGCGTTGCTCAATGTGGATGCCTTTTTTCTGGCTTTAGGCTTGCTTTATGAGGAACCTAATTTGGAGATTCAAGCTGAAAAAGCTTTGATAGCCCTATCTCAAGGGCAAGATGAAGCTGAGATATACTGCCAAAAATTTCGTAAATGGTCTGTGCTTACTCAGTGGAATGAGTGCGCCCTAGCGGCAAATTTCAGAGAGGGCCTCTCTGATGCCATTAAGGATGTTATGGTCGGGTTCCCTGCGCCTACAGGTCTGAATGAGTCCATGACAATGGCTATTCAGATTGATCGGCGTTTGCGGGAGCGCAAGCCTGTGCACCATTTGGCGGTATCTTCTGAAAAGTCGCCAGAGAATATGCAATGTGACAGAACTCTGTCCAGAAGCGAGCGGCAGAATTACAGGCGTAAAAATGGGTTATGTTTCTATCGTGGTGATTCTGCTCATGTTATATCAGCATGCTCTAAACGCACAAAGAAGGCTGACAAGTCTATTTGCACTTTACAGTCTAAATTTATTCTGTCTGTAACCTTGATTTGTTCATTATCAGTTATTACTGTGGATGCCTATGTGGACTCTGGTGCCGCCCTGAGTCTTATGGATTGGTCCTTTGCCAGGCGCTGTGGGTTTGATTTAGAGCCACTGGAAGTCCCTATACCTCTGAAGGGTATTGATTCTACCCCTTTGGCTAGTAATAAACCACAATTCTGGACGCAAGTGACTATGCGTATGACTCCAGACCATCAGGAGGTGATTCGCTTCCTTGTGTTGTACAATTTACATGATGTTTTAGTGCTTGGATTACCATGGTTACAACCTCATAACCCAGTCCTTGACTGGAAAACAATGTCTGTGATAAGCTGGGGATGTCGGGGGGCTCATGGGGATGTACCTTTGGTTTCCATTTCGTCATCTACTCCCTCTGAGATTCCAGCATTTTTGTCTGATTATCGTGATGTTTTTGAAGAGCCTAAGATTGGTTCTCTCCCTCCCCACAGAGATTGTGATTGCGCCATAGATCTGATTCCTGGCAGTAAATTTCCAAAGGGTCGTTTGTTTAATTTATCTGTGCCTGAACATGCTGCTATGCGAGAGTATATTAAGGAGTCCCTGGAAAAGGGACATATTCGTCCTTCTTCATCTCCTTTAGGAGCTGGTTTTTTCTTTGTGTCTAAGAAGGATGGCTCTCTGAGGCCTTGTATTGATTATCGACTCCTGAATAAAATTACAGTCAAATATCAGTATCCGTTGCCTTTGTTGACTGATTTGTTTGCTCGCATAAGAGGGGCTAAGTGGTTCTCTAAGATTGATCTTCGTGGGGCGTATAATTTGGTGCGAATTAAGCAGGGGGATGAGTGGAAAACCGCATTTAATACGCCTGAGGGCCATTTTGAGTATTTAGTAATGCCTTTCGGCCTTTCAAATGCACCTTCGGTCTTTCAGTCCTTTATGCATGATATTTTCCGTGAATATTTGGATAAATTTATGATTGTGTATTTGGACGATATTTTGATTTTTTCTGATGACTGGGAGTCTCATGTTCAACAAGTCAGGAGGGTTTTTCAGGTTTTGCGGACTAGTTCTTTGTGTGTAAAGGGTTCAAAGTGTGTTTTTGTGGTTCAAAAGATTTCTTTTTTGGGGTACATTTTTTCCCCTTCTTCTGTTGAGATGGACCCTGTTAAGGTTCGGGCTATTTGTGACTGGACGCAGCCTACTTCTCTTAAGAGTCTTCAGAAATTCTTGGGCTTTGCTAATTTCTATCGTCGATTTATAACTGGGTTTTCTGGCGTTGCTAAACCTTTGACTGATTTGACTAGAAAGGGTGCTGATGTTGCCGATTGGTCCCCTGCTGCTGTGGAGGCCTTTCGGGAGCTTAAGCGCCGCTTTTCGTCTGCTCCTGTGTTGTGCCAGCCTGATGTTTCTCTTCCCTTTCAGGTTGAGGTCGATGCTTCCGAGATCGGAGCAGGGGCGGTTTTGTCGCAGAAAAGTTCCGATTGCTCAGTGATGAGACCTTGTGCGTTCTTTTCTCGTAAATTTTCGGCCGCCGAGCGAAACTATGATGTTGGTAATCGGGAGCTTTTGGCCATGAAGTGGGCGTTTGAGGAGTGGCGTCATTGGCTTGAGGGTGCCAGACATCAGGTGGTGGTTTTGACTGATCACAAGAATCTGATTTATCTGGAGTCTGCCAGGCGCCTGAATCCTAGACAGGCACGCTGGTCATTGTTTTTTTCTCGGTTTAATTTTGTGGTCTCATACTTACCGGGTTCTAAAAATGTGAAGGCAGATGCTCTTTCTAGGAGTTTTGAGCCTGACTCTCCTGGGGATTCTGAACCTGCTGGTATCCTTAAGGATGGGGTGGTTTTGTCTGCTGTCTCCCCAGACTTGCGACGTGCTTTGCAAGAATTTCAGGCAGATAGACCTGATCGTTGTCCACCTGGTAGACTGTTTGTTCCTGATGATTGGACCAGTAGAGTCATCTCGGAAGTTCATTCTTCTACTCTGGCAGGTCATCCTGGAATTTTTGGTACTAGAGATTTGGTGGCTAGATCCTTCTGGTGGCCTTCCCTGTCTCGAGATGTGCGTGTTTTTGTGCAGTCTTGTGATGTTTGTGCTCGGGCCAAGCCTTGTTGTTCTAGGGCTAGTGGGTTATTGTTGCCCTTGCCTATTCCGAAGAGGCCTTGGACGCACATCTCTATGGACTTTATTTCTGATCTCCCTGTTTCTCAGAAGATGTCTGTCATCTGGGTGGTGTGTGACCGTTTTTCTAAAATGGTCCATTTGGTGCCATTGCCTAAGTTGCCTTCCTCATCTGAATTGGTCCCTCTGTTTTTTCAAAATGTGGTTTGCCTGCATGGGATTCCGGAAAACATCGTTTCTGACAGGGGAACCCAGTTCGTGTCTAGATTTTGGCGGACATTCTGTTCCAGGTTGGGAATTGATTTGTCTTTTTCGTCTGCATTCCATCCTCAGACTAATGGCCAGACGGAGCGAGCTAATCAAACTTTGGAGACTTATTTGAGGTGTTTTGTGTCTGCGGATCAGGATGACTGGGTTGCCTTTTTGCCGTTGGCAGAGTTTGCTCTTAATAATCGGGCTAGTTCTGCCACTTTGGTTTCCCCTTTCTTTTGCAATTCAGGGTTTCACCCTCGTTTTTCATCTGGTCAGGTGGAATCTTCGGATTGTCCGGGAGTTGATACTGTGGTGGATTGGTTGCATCGGATTTGGGGACAAGTGGTGGACAATTTGAAGTTGTCCCAGGAGAGGACTCAGCAGTTTGCTAACCGCCGGCGTCGTGTTGGTCCTCGCCTTCGTGTTGGGGACTTGTGTTGGTGTGGTTGTCTTCCCGTTTTGTCCCTTTGAGGGTTTCTTCTCCTAAGTTTAAGCCCCGGTTCATCGGTCCTTATAGGATTTTGGAGATTCTTAACCCTGTGTCCTTTCGTTTGGACCTCCCGGCATCTTTCGCTATCCATAATGTATTCCATCGGTCGTTGTTGCGGAGGTATGAGGTACCGGTGGTTCCTTCTACTGAACCTCCTGCTCCTGTGCTGGTAGGGGGTGAATTGGAGTACGTTGTGGAGAAGATCCTGGACTCCCATATTTCCAGACGGAGACTTCAGTATCTGGTTAAATGGAAGGGCTATGGTCAAGAAGATATTTCTTGGGTAACTGCCTCTGATGTTCATGCCTCGGATTTGGTTCGTGCCTTTCATAGGGCTCATCCAGATCGTCCTGGTGGTTCTCGTGAGGGTTCGGTGCCCCCTCCTTAAGGGGGGGGTACTGTTGTGAATCCGCTTTTGGGCTCCCCTGGTGGTTGCTGGTGGTACTGGTGACTTGTGTGTCTTTGCTGTCTCAGTTCACCTGCTCCCATCAGTGTTTGGGAGTTTCCTATTTAGCCTTGCTCTCCAGTCATTTCCTTGCCGGTCATCATTGTAACCAGAGCCTTCGGTTGCATGTTCCTGCTACTAGTCTGCTGATCAGCTAAGTGGACTTTGTCCTTTTGTTTTGTATCTTTTGTCCAGTTTGCAGTTTTGTTATTCTCTGTAGCTGGAAGCTCTTGTGGGCTGAAATTGCCACTCCTGTGTCATGAGTTGACACAGGAGTCTTAAAGTAATTTCAGGATGGTTTTTTGATAGGGTTTTCAGTTGACCGTGAAGTCCTCTTTTGTATCCTTCTGCTATCTAGTAAGTGGACCTCTCTTTGCTAAATCTACCTTCATACTGTGTATGTCTTTTCCTCTAAACTCACCGTCATTACATGTGGGGGGCTGCTATCATCTTTTGGGGTATTTCCCTAGAGGTAAGCCAGGTCTGTTCCTTCCTCTATCAGGGGTAGTTAGTCCTCCGGCAGGCGCGTGGCATCTAGGGTTAATCAGGTATGCTCCCTGGCTACTATTAGTTGTGTGGTAGATTTAGCTCACGGTCAGCTCGAGATTCCATCACCCAGAGCTCGTCCGTTATCTTTGTGTTTTGATGTTTCCCTGCCATTGGGAATCATGACAATTATCCCATTCTTGCCGCTGCCAGCTTCCTGCAGTGGCAACAATGCCTCCTATGACTCCACTCCACTGCCGCAGCCACCATGGTGAGCTAAATTCAGACTATAAGATGGACCACCATTTGATACATTAAAACATTTTTTTTAAATGTTCCTCCTCAAAGTTTTAGTGCTTCTTATGGCCCGGTGCATCTCACAGTCCACTAAGTATGGTAGTTTTAAGTCAAATTTACACAGAAATATGGAAAATTCTGAAGGGTTCTTAAACTTTCAAGCATTATTGTTTATGAAGGACGTTGTTCAGGTACAAAATACTGATGATCTGTACTTTCTTTTCTTTCCAGACCAATATGTGTTTGGCAAAGCGAATCACTGGGCTCAGCAGTGACTATACCTAGTGATTGGGTAAAGGTTGTATAGAGATCAGCCAATAATTCAGGAAGAATGGGAGAGGCAGAGCCAGAAAACCATTAAAGTGAATATTGGTTGTTTTATTATTTTACAGCATTTTACGAGCATTCTTCAGAGGCATGACAATTCTTTTACAAGTTTAGGGAAATGTCCTTTTATGACTTAATAACCAGCAGTTAGTGTAATCACTGGTATTAGCCCTAGACTCTGTCTTCATTAAGCCTTTTTTATTCTTATTATTATTTGTGGATATGTTTAACTTATAGGATATTTCATGTTTTTCTGTCTTCTTTTATTTTATCCAAAGAACGTTTCTAGCAGTCTTTTTCATTTATTAATTTATTTATATATTTGTTTTTTTTTTTACGATCCTAAATTTTTTCCTGCATATCTCTGGTCCAGTACATAGAAAGCAACACTCTGTTTTGCCATTTTCCATAAGGAACAAGTCAAATAAAAAGAGCTCATTAAACTATGTTAATACATCTTTGACAATGAGTATTGAATTATTCATGAGCATTTTGACAAATTTTCTAAACATGCAAATTATCTTTATTGCTCAGCTAATTTTCACTTTTAGTTTTGTATGAGAATTTTTGTTGCTTATTCACAGCATGGATGCTAATGTTTAATTAGAAATTGATGAACACTAAGTTTTCCTAATTAAATCAGCCGAAGTGGATTTAGATTGACATCGTGGTAGGTATTCAAATTAAACAACTGTCCCGTTACATTTAATGCTGAACATTTATCAGTTCAAATGTAAAAGACTCCTTATTTATGACAGCGAATCCAGGCCCAAAATGGATTATTACAGTGTACGATGGATGTGCAGCTGTTGGGGAGCTAATTAAAGCTTTAGTAAATCTGTAAATGATCAAGAATATTTTAAATACTGTTTTAGCAATTTTATACTATTTTCATAGCTTTGGACTGGACAACAAACAAGCAATTACATGCTATAATTAAGTTTGATTGGAGAGACTTGAATGTCTAAGATTCACTGAGTGATAGCTATGGAAAATCTCCTGAAATTGTAATCTGGAAAGCTTAGAGACTTGAATATACAAAGAAATGTAATTCTAATCAAGGAGGTATCTATTAGGAATTACTTATTAATTGTTACAATTTAAAACAATTGTGGCAAGCTCCATCACATATTAAAAAACTGATCAATTCTACCTAGAAGCTTAGCTTTGAGAGGGAAATTGGTGTGGTGCAATCACAGACAAAGTATATTGTAGATTCAACTTCCAGAGTTTTGCAGCCTAAAGGGACTCCTTATCACAATATAATTGTCTGTCCCTTCACATTTTGGAAGATACTCCTCATTCAACCACCTGTGAACATGTTGGGGGAGGCAAAGGTTCGGCAGTTTCAATTTAACCCCTTCACCCTCGGGCGATTTTCCGTTTTATCAATTTTTCCACCTCTTCTTCCAAGAGCAATAACTTTATTATTTATTTTTTATTAATTTATTTGTTATATTTATTTATTTCCATTCACATAGCCGTATGAAGGTTTGTTTTTTTCCTTCTTAAGTTGTACTTTTGAATGACACTTTATCATGTGATGCACTGGAAAAAATTTCAATGCATTGAAATTGCAAAAAAGTTCAATTTGACATTTTTTTTTGTGAGGAATGGGAGTTATTTATCATGTTTGCTATACGGTAAAACATACATGGCAATATGATTCCGCTGGTCAGTACGAGTACATAGATATCAAACATGTATAGTTATTTTTTTAAGTGGTCAAAAACAAATCTGAAGTTTATAATAAAAACCTTTGCCTATGTCACCATTTTCCGAGATCCATAGCACTTTCAATTTTCGGGATATAATGCTTGTGTTATGGTTTATTTTTTGGCTCTCTGATCTGATGTTTTCATTGAAACCATTTGGGGTAAATACAATGTATTGCTTGTCTCATATTGCATTTTCCTTACAAACGTTATCTGGTTACTCGATCCTTCTTCTTGTTATGCCATTTAATTAACAGATTAATTTTATATTTATTTTATATTTTGGTAGAGGGTACTTTTATGAATGTGGTGACACCAAATATGTGTATTGCTATTGTTTTATTTTTAATGGGGTGAAAGAGGGTGATTTGAACTTTTTTATTCTTTTCTTATTTTTTAAAACTTTTTTCTTAACTTCTTACTGTATTTCAAAGTTCACTTTAGAGGACTTGAAGATGTGATCATCTGATTACTTGTGATATATAAAGCATTGCATTAACTCTGCTATGCATAGCTAAAATCATGGTCTCGTATGAACGCCAGCTACAGGATATCTTTCACAGGAAAATCATCATGATAGGGACAGGGGTTTTCAGCAGACTCTCGGCTGTCATGGCAACCCATCGGTGCCCTGTGATCACGTTACGGCATGCCGATTGGTGCATGGAATGATGCACCCTCCTTCCAGTGCATGTTAAATGCTGCTGTCAGAGTTAGAAAGGGACATTTAACAGGTTAACAGGCACGGGCAGAGCTCCTCCTGCAGCTGTTATAGACACATGATGGGTCAATAAATCAATTATCATCTGCCGGTAAAGATACAAGCCATGCAAGCCCGCATCAAAGTCAAGAGCATGACATTTGACGTAAATGTATATCATATGTCATGGAGGTATACTCTTGTTATTCGGGTTGATAAGCCACTGTCGGAGGCATCTGTAAGTGATATTCCACACTCCCAATAGAGAACATTGGGAACAGAAGGTTAGCATTCTTGTGTATGTGGAAGTCTTTTGGATAACAGCACCTTTTTGACAATTATTTGTTAAATACCCTATTATTTCAAGCTGATATAGAGTTCTATCAATCCCGGTGGTGAGCTACTTAAGACAAGGTTGTAAGCTCTGGATCTTGGCCAGCTTTCATTAAACACTTGGACATCAATTGATTACAATTAGTTTTGTGCAATGCTTTTTTTAGTGGAAAACTAATGCAAAAAAAGCTGAATTTGGTAGTTCACATAAGGACTAATTTATTTCCAGGACACCCACAATATAAAGAGTTATACAAAGGGTTTAGTAGCCCATGCGTATGGTAAAACTGTCTGTATGGTAGCATATGCTGTCCCTACAGCCATGTATTATGGAGCTGGCCTTCCATGTGTTACTTTATGGTGCCTCCTTATGTCATATTTTAGAAATATTTTCAAACTAGAATATCTCTGTAATAAATCACATCAGATAGAGCACAGCAACATAATCTTTTCCACATTAATCCAACTAAAAATCCCCTGCATGTTGCTTTGTGAATACATAAAAATACAAAGGTATGATACAGCCCCATAGTGTTGTAGCATGGGTACTGTTGTGAATTTGGATTCTGGGCTCCCCCGGTGGCTACTGGTGGAATTGAACTGGTGTCTTCATCTTCTCTGTTCACCTGTTCCCATCAAGATGTGGGAGTCGCTATATAACCTTGCTGCTCTGTTAGTTGCTTGCCGGTCAACAATGTTATCAGAAGCCTCTCTGTGCTTGTTCCTGCTCCTAGACAACTACTAGATAAGTTGGACTCTTGTCCATGTTTGTTTTTGCATTTTTGTTCCAGTTCACAGCTGTAGTTTCGTTACTGTGTCTGGAAAGCTCTTGTGAACAGGAATTGCCACTCTGGTGTTATGAGTTAATGCCAGAGTTTTAAAGTAATTTCTGGATGGTGTTTTGATAGGGTTTTCAGCTGACCATGAAAGTGTCCTTTCTGTCTTCTGCTATGTAGTAAGTGGACCTCAAATTTGCTAAACCTATTTTCATACTACGTTTGTTATTTCATCTTAACTCACCGCCAATACATGTGGGGGGCCTCTGTCTCCTTTCGGGGTATTTCTCTAGAGGTGAGCTAGGACTAATATTTTCCTCTGCTAGCTTTATTTAGTCCTCCGGCTGGTGCTGGGCATCTAGAATCAACGTAGGCATGCTACCCGGCCACTGCTAGTTGTGCGTTAGGTTTAGTTCATGGTCAGCTCAGTTTCCATCTTCCAAGAGCTAGTTCCTATATATGCTTATGCTATGTTCTCTTGCCATTGAGATCATGACAGTTTGACCGGCCCACTAAAGGGTTAAAATCCTTGGCTGAGAAAGGAGAGAAATAAGTAGTCTGCTGAAATTTTTTTTTTTTTTTTCTCTCCTTCTAATCTTTGAATGGCTCTGTGTCCACCTGTTTGTAATGGATCTTCAGAGTGTAACTGCAGGTTTGAATAATCTCGCCACGAAGGTACAAAATTTGCAAGACTTTGTTTGTCATGCACCTGTATCTGAGCCGAGAATTCCTTTGCCGGAATTTTTCTCGGGGAATAGATCTGGGTTTCAGAATTTTCGAAATAATTGCAAATTATTTTTGTCCTTGAAATTTCGCTCTGCCGGAGACCCTGCACAGCAGGTCAGGATTGTGATTTCCTTGCTCCGGGGCGACCCTCAAGACTGGGCTTTTTCATTGACACCAGGGGATCCTGCGTTGCTCAATGTGGATGCGTTTTTTCTGGCCTTGGGGTTGCTTTATGACGAACCTCATTTGGAGCTTCAGGCAGAAAAAACTTTGATGTCCCTATCTCAGGGGCAAGATGAAGCGGAAATTTACTGCCAAAGATTCCGTAAATGGTCTGTGCTTACTCAGTGGAATGAGTGCGCCCTGGCGGCGACTTTCAGAGAGGGTCTCTCTGATGCCATTAAGGATGTTATGGTGGGGTTCCCTGTGCCTGCGGGTCTGAATGAGTCCATGACAATGGCTATTCAGATCGATAGGCGTTTGCGGGAGCGCAAACCAGTGCACCATCTGGCGGTGTCCACTGAGAAGTCGCCAGAGAGTATGCAGTGTGATAGAATTCTGTCCCGAAGCGAGCGGCAGAATTTTAGACGGAAAAATGGGTTGTGTTTCTATTGTGGTGATTCTACTCATGTTATATCAGCATGCTCTAAGCGCACTAAAAAGCTTGATAAATCTGTTTCCATTTGCACCTTACCGTCTAAGTTTATTCTATCTGTGACCCTGATTTGCTCTTTGTCATCTATTACCACGGACGCCTATGTCGACTCTGGCGCCGCTTTGAGTCTTATGGATTGGTCCTTTGCCAAACGCTGTGGGTATGATTTAGAGCCTTTGGAGACTTCTATTCCTCTGAAGGGGATTGACTCCACCCCATTGGCTAATAATAAACCACAATACTGGACACAAGTAACTATGCGTATTAATCCGGATCACCAGGAGATTATTCGCTTTCTGGTGCTGTATAATCTACATGATGATTTGGTGCTAGGATTGCCTTGGCTGCAATCTCACAACCCAGTCCTCGACTGGAGAGCTATGTCTGTGTTGAGCTGGGGATGTAAGGGGGCTCATGGGGATGTACCTGTGGTTTCCATTTCATCATCTATTCCCTCTGAAATTCCTGAGTTCCTGTCTGACTATCGTGACGTCTTTGAAGAATCCAAGCTGGGTTCGTTACCTCCGCACCGAGAGTGCGATTGTGCCATAGATTTAATCCCGGGTAGTAAATACCCAAAGGGTCGTTTATTTAATCTGTCTGTGCCTGAACATGCTGCTATGCGAGAATATATAAAGGAGTCCTTGGAAAAGGGACATATTCGTCCATCGTCATCTCCCTTAGGAGCCGGTTTTTTCTTTGTGTCAAAAAAAGACGGCTCTTTGAGACCATGTATTGATTATCGGCTTTTGAATAAAATCACTGTTAAATATCAATACCCATTGCCGTTGCTGACTGATTTGTTTGCTCGCATAAAGGGGGCCAAGTGGTTCTCTAAGATTGACCTTCGTGGGGCGTATAATTTGGTGCGAATTAGGCAGGGGGATGAGTGGAAAACCGCATTTAATACGCCCGAGGGCCACTTTGAGTATTTAGTGATGCCTTTTGGTCTTTCAAATGCTCCGTCAGTTTTCCAGTCCTTTATGCATGATATTTTTCGCGATTATTTGGATAAATTTATGATTGTGTATCTGGATGATATTCTGATTTTTTCGGATGACTGGGACTCTCATGTCCAGCAAGTCAGGAGGGTTTTTCAGGTTTTGCGGTCTAATTCTTTGTGTGTGAAGGGTTCTAAGTGTGTTTTTGGGGTACAGAGGATTTCCTTTTTGGGATATATTTGTTCCCCCTCTTCCATTGAAATGGATCCTGTCAAGGTTCAAGCTATTTGTGATTGGACGCAGCCCTCTTCTCTTAAGAGTCTTCAGAAATTTTTGGGCTTTGATAACTTTTATCGTCGATTTATTGCTGGTTTTTCGGATATTGCTAAGCCATTGACCGATTTGACTAAGAAGGGTGCTGATGTTGCTGATTGGTCCCCTGATGCTGTGGAGGCCTTTCGGGAGCTTAAGCGCCGTTTTTCCTCTGCCCCTGTGTTGCGTCAGCCTGATGTTGCTCTACCTTTTCAGGTTGAGGTCGACGCTTCTGAGATCGGAGCTGGGGCAGTGTTGTCGCAGAAAAGTTCTGACTGCTCCGTGATGAGGCCTTGTGCCTTCTTTTCCCGTAAATTTTCGCCCGCTGAGCGGAATTATGATGTTGGGAATCGGGAGCTTTTGGCCATGAAGTGGGCTTTTGAGGAGTGGCGCCATTGGCTTGAGGGGGCCAGACATCAGGTGGTGGTATTGACTGACCACAAAAATTTGATTTATCTTGAGACCGCCAGGCGCCTGAATCCTAGACAGGCGCGCTGGTCATTATTTTTCTCTCGGTTTAATTTTGTGGTGTCATACCTACCGGGTTCTAAGAATGTTAAGGCGGATGCCCTTTCTAGGAGTTTTGAGCCTGACTCGCCTGGTAACTCTGAGCCCACAGGTATCCTTAAGGATGGAGTGGTATTGTCAGCCGTTTCTCCAGACCTGCGGCGGGCCTTGCAGGAGTTTCAGGCGGATAGACCAGATCGTTGCCCACCTGATAAACTGTTTGTTCCTGATGATTGGACCAGTAGAGTCATCTCTGAGGTTCATTCTTCTGCGTTGGCAGGTCATCCTGGCATTTTTGGTACCAGGGATTTGGTGGCAAGGTCCTTCTGGTGGCCTTCCCTGTCACGAGATGTGCGAGGCTTTGTGCAGTCTTGTGACGTTTGTGCTCGGGCCAAGCCTTGTTGTTCTCGGGCTAGTGGATTATTGTTGCCCTTGCCTATTCCTAAGAGGCCTTGGACGCACATCTCGATGGATTTTATTTCAGATCTGCCTGTTTCTCAGAAGATGTCTGTCATCTGGGTGGTGTGTGACCGTTTTTCTAAGATGGTCCATTTGGTTCCTCTGCCCAAGTTGCCTTCTTCTTCCGAGTTGGTTCCTCTGTTTTTTCAAAATGTTGTTCGTTTGCATGGTATTCCTGAGAATATCGTTTCTGACAGAGGGACCCAATTCGTGTCTAGATTTTGGCGGGCATTCTGTGCTAGGATGGGCATAGATTTATCTTTTTCGTCCGCTTTCCATCCTCAGACGAATGGCCAGACCGAGCGGATTAATCAGACCCTGGAGACATATCTGAGGTGTTTTGTGTCTGCTGACCAGGATGATTGGGTTGCTTTTTTGCCATTGGCGGAGTTCGCTCTCAATAATCGGGCCAGCTCTGCCACTTTGGTGTCCCCGTTTTTCTGTAATTCGGGGTTTCATCCTCGATTTTCCTCTGGTCAGGTGGAATCTTCTGATTGTCCTGGAGTGGATGCTGTGGTGGAGAGATTGCATCAGATCTGGGGGCAGGTGGTGGACAATTTGAGGTTGTCCCAGGAGAAGACTCAGCTTTTTGCCAACCGCCACCGTCGTGTTGGTCCTCGGCTTTGTGTTGGGGATTTGGTGTGGTTGTCTTCTCGTTTTGTCCCTATGAGGGTCTCTTCTCCTAAGTTTAAGCCTCGGTTCATCGGCCCGTATAAGATATTGGAGATTCTTAACCCTGTTTCCTTCCGTTTGGACCTCCCTGCATCCTTTTCTATTCATAACGTTTTTCATCGGTCATTATTGCGCAGGTATGAGGTACCGGTTGTGCCTTCCGTTGAGCCTCCTGCTCCGGTGTTGGTTGAGGGTGAGTTGGAGTACGTTGTGGAGAAAATCTTAGACTCTCGTGTTTCCAGACGGAGACTCCAGTATCTGGTCAAGTGGAAGGGATACGGCCAGGAGGATAATTCTTGGGTGAATGCATCTGATGTTCATGCCTCTGATCTGGTTCGTGCCTTTCATAGGGCCCATCCTGATCGCCCTGGTGGTTCTGGTGAGGGTTCGGTGCCCCCTCCTTGAGGGGGGGGTACTGTTGTGAATTTGGATTCTGGGCTCCCCCGGTGGCTACTGGTGGAATTGAACTGGTGTCTTCATCTTCTCTGTTCACCTGTTCCCATCAAGATGTGGGAGTCGCTATATAACCTTGCTGCTCTGTTAGTTGCTTGCCGGTCAACAATGTTATCAGAAGCCTCTCTGTGCTTGTTCCTGCTCCTAGACAACTACTAGATAAGTTGGACTCTTGTCCATGTTTGTTTTTGCATTTTTGTTCCAGTTCACAGCTGTAGTTTCGTTACTGTGTCTGGAAAGCTCTTGTGAACAGGAATTGCCACTCTGGTGTTATGAGTTAATGCCAGAGTTTTAAAGTAATTTCTGGATGGTGTTTTGATAGGGTTTTCAGCTGACCATGAAAGTGTCCTTTCTGTCTTCTGCTATGTAGTAAGTGGACCTCAAATTTGCTAAACCTATTTTCATACTACGTTTGTTATTTCATCTTAACTCACCGCCAATACATGTGGGGGGCCTCTGTCTCCTTTCGGGGTATTTCTCTAGAGGTGAGCTAGGACTAATATTTTCCTCTGCTAGCTTTATTTAGTCCTCCGGCTGGTGCTGGGCATCTAGAATCAACGTAGGCATGCTACCCGGCCACTGCTAGTTGTGCGTTAGGTTTAGTTCATGGTCAGCTTAGTTCCCATCTTCCAAGAGCTAGTTCCTATATATGCTGATGCTATGTTCTCTTGCCATTGAGATCATGACAGGGTACCTAATATGGTCATACACCTAAAGTCTAATTTTAACATAACCCATATAAAATAGAATTCTGATAAACTGACATATGTCACAAGATGTAATAACTTATGAGTCTGTAAAATGTAATTGAATTTATAGTATTAGTAAAGCCCCATAGCGTATGACTTATGCCATTTCAAGGTTAGCGAAAGTGTCCAACAATATTTAGTGGCCAACCTTTATGATTTTTCCTAGACCTGATCCCTTTGATAAACACTTTTTTAGAACTTTTCTTGAAAATATACCTTAAATAGTGTTTAGAACATAATTTATTTTATTTTTGGCACAATTTTTGACAGCATTCTGCCACATATTGCTAAATAAATCTCAGCACTTATTTGCTTTTTATTCAGGACAACATACTCTCTCTGTCTGGTAAAACCTTGGGTTTCTTATAAACGATAAACTTTACGTCTTCACATCGCTACATTGTATTTCATTTTGTTTTACCATTTTATTGCTTTTGACAGAGGCCTAAAATGTGTTCAACAGCTGAGAAAATGAAGCTCTAAGAATATGATTTCTGTGACCAAATATTATCACAGGGAATTGCAGCCTTTATTATTGTTTCTTTCTCCCGGTGACATAATTTATATTGTAACGCAATCAGGTGAGATTGGTCAGAGGGGCAGAGATTTAACCTTAGCCTGGCAAATAAATCATTGGACAGGTTGTAAAGCAAATGAACCAATGTGACATACAGGAGAGCAGTGAAAAGCAGAGAACGCTTAATGCAATAAGACAAATAGGAAAGCCGAAGTCTGTCTGAAGAGTGTGAGGATCCCAACATTAAGGAATTAAAGATAGGAGTTAGTTATAGGGAAGACTGCATAAAATAATATTTGAAAAGGAGGTGGGTTTGTCAAACTCGATCCAAATAGTTTAAAATTATTACTTTATTTCAAATATTTAGAATCCATAGAAAAGTAGTAGTGCCAAGAGCTGGGCGAACCCGAACAGTAAAGTTCAGCGTCCATACCAAATATCTACTGTTAAGGCATGGTCACTGAACATGGACTTCACCTGAAAATCCACGTTACTATTCGGATTCGGTCCCCGAACACCGGTTGTGTCTCGTGTTGTCATTTGCTTGACAGCACAGCAAACACTGCCTCTGATCAGTGGGTAAAATCATCACTGCTGGTAAGGCAGCTGCAGTTCCCACCCTATGAAATGACAGCATGAGCCCACAGCTGTGATTGGAGGTAAAAAAGGTGTTTGTGCCAAAATTCTATCATAAACACCTTAAAATGTCAGAAAATATTGCAGCGCTTTTGACCCTTTCATGGACAGCTTTACAAATTACATAACATGTATGCCATTTTAGTGGCATGAATTATGCCAAAAATGTATGAGTAACAGTTGTTGCATAGAGCCACAGCAATTGTAAGATACACCTATCACATTAAGTGGTGTGCACCTTTTAATAAATTAGGTGCATCTTACTCCAAATGTCCCTTCTTTAAGATCAATGTGCAATATGCCATACTTAATTAATCAGGCCCTTTATGTATGCATTAAATGGAAGACTCCTTGTGATAAGAGGCTATGGCATTATGCACTACTCAGAATGATGTCTGCAATGACCCACAGCGCCTGCAACCATCTGCAATACGACACGAACACAAATGCACACGGAGCAAACAGTATCAGTATTTTGCAGTTGTGAGTCGCCTGTTTTTGTTATGACTGTCTGAACTCGGTCTTAGCTGTAGAATAGACTGAAGCAATGCAGAGACCACCTCTTACACAAATTGCCTTTCAAAGATGTACGTAGTTAGTAGACATAGAGCTCATTGGTTTTAGGCTTTGAGACGATACTGTTTTGTTAATTAGTATTTTTTATTCTTATTTGCATACCATAGGCTATGCTTACATGTAGTAGCAAAGTGGATGATATTTTGCTAAATCTCATTCACAATGCAAAAGAAAAAAATGTGCCAGCGAGCACTGAACTGCAATGCGGATTCTAATTACCAGCATGTCAGTTTATGTTGCAGATTTCACCCTCTTCCATACATAACATATAATCCATGGTAAATTCACAAAAATCTGTACAAGCACAGATGACTAGCTCTAGTGAATGGTTGCCAGCCATGCTGTATCTATCCTATTTACAATTTTCAGTTATAAGTAAATCTTCTCAGACACATTAATCAAGCAAGCTTGGGTGGTATAAGGGCACAGAAAGATTGGGTGGGATAAGGGCAGAGCAATATTGGGTGAGACAAGGATACAGCATGATTGGGTGGGATAAGGGCACAGCAAATTTAGGTGGAATAAGTGCACAGAAAGACTGGCTGGGATAAGGGCACAGCAAGATTGGGTAAGATAAGGGCACAGTGAGATTGGGTGGGATAAGAGCACAGCAAGATTGGGTGGGATAAGAGAACAGCAATATTGGGTGAGATGGGGCACAGCAAGATTGGGTGGGAAAAGGGCACAGCAAGATTGGGTGGGAAAAGGGCACAGCAAGATTGGGTGGGAAAAGGGCACAGCAAGATTGGGTGGGAAAAGGGCACAGCAAGATTGGGTGGGAAAAGGGCACAGCAAGATTGGGTGGGAAAAGGGCACAGCAAGCTTGGGAGGAAAAAGGGCACAGCAAGTTTTGGTGGGATAAGGGCACAGCAAGCTTTAGTGGGATAAGGGCACAGCAAGCTTGGGAGGGAAAAGGGCACAGCAAGCTTTGGTGGGATAAGGGCACAGCAAGCTTTGGTGGGAAAAGGGCACAGCAAGCTTTGGTGGGTTAAGTTCCTCGCAAGCTTTGGTGGTATAAGGGCACAGCAAGCTTTGGTGGGATAAGGGCACAGCAAGATTGGGTGGATAAGGACGCAGCAATATTGGGTGGTTTAAGGGCACAGCAAGCTTGGCTATAATAAGGGCAAAGCAAGCTTAGGTGGGATAAGTGCACGGCAAGCTTGAGTGTCATGGCAGATGTATCCGCCTCCACGATTGAAGATCAGTAAAGTTCGTGCACTAAGAGCCATCTTTAAACTGTTATTGCTTTCTACAAAACTTAGAATACTGTCATGAGAATAAAAATGCCACACAATGTACCAATAAAGTACTGTATGGTAGCATCAGCTTTTTTTTTTCTTTGGTGGGAGGTGAAAAAAATCTTTATAGGTTTGTTTAAAAAAATACCTTTTCATGCATATTCTCAGACAAGTTCTTGAATATATTAATAGGGGTTGTCCGAAAAAGACAAACTTTGTCCATGTATTTAATAAGGGCAAGAACCCCCTTTCTATGAGCCAAAATAGGCAGGCTTGTATAATAATAACACACATACTAACCTCCGGTGCTGGCATTGTTCCAGTGGTGTCGGCACTGGCTCTCCCCGGGTTTTGTGTGACATTGTAATATCAGGTGATCACTAAGGCCAATCGGAGCTGGCTTCACTCTCCCCACCTTCGATAAATCACATACGTCCGGAGGAAGTGAAAGCTGCTGCTCTCTCACTTCCCCCGGATGTATGTGATCAGTCTTAAGGAGGGGAGAGTGAAGCCAGTGCTGATTGGCCACAGTGACCATCTGATATTACAATGTCACGTGATCCCTGGGCGAGTATAAGTGCTATTATTTTATAAGACAGAAACATAGGGAATAAAAAGGGGTTATCTGAGTAGAGGACAACCCCTTTAATACATTATCTGGTCAGCTACTTATTTGATGGCCATCATGTAATACTACATTTTTCTTAAACTGAAATCATATGGCTAGGCAAAATTTCCCATGGCTGTAACAGCTGATTGCTCAAGGCTTAAGGAGCCAGACCTTTGCTTTTAGTTGCTCAAGGAAAAAAAAAATATTGAAGGGCTATCTAAAAACAATGTTTTATCAGACTTTTTTGTAAAAATATGAATGCATTGTCTCTATAGGTGCAATGAAAAAGAAATTATTCCTAGGCAAAATTTTTTTTATTAAGTATGGATTTAATTCAAAATGCTTAACATTTTGCAGATTGTCAACTTTCTAAGCATACTTTACAATCATTAGCTATAAGTAAATATGATTCTACAGTAATAGTGAAGACTGCAAATGTTACACCTGTGTCTGATAGCAAAAGCAAAGCGTGCATTTCTATGCCTAAATGACAAACAGCACATCAAAATCCTGCAGGGAGATAAATATATACAAAGGTAACCCGATAGGAAGGGTTCTGACCTTCCAGCATATACTCTAAAGATACAATATGATAGTTGCACAAACAGTAATAGTTGAGATTAATAGGTATTCAACAGCTTCCTATTTTTTTTTTTAGAAAAAATAGGGATGGTGAAGGTAATACTCAGGCATTATTATTTAGAAAACCCCATCTATTAGACACTGCTCAGAGCCTTCAAGTACAAATTATGAGCTGTCAGAACGGACGGATATTCTCATTTAAAGCCAGCGGAGTGGAACAGATTTCAGACCTCTTCACAGCAGAATGTCTGCAGGTTTTAATGCCGTGATCTGTGTGCCATGTAGACCTCAGTCTCTTAAAATTTCTCTGGCTTTTATCTTATGATGAGTTGACATATCTTCAGTATTGAGTTCCATGGATCTCACAGGTCATAAACAGCAGGATGTAGTATGATTGATGCCACTACAGTTATGACTTTCCAATTCAATACTCAGACCAGACTGATAAGTAGCACTGGAGCAACATGAAATAATAAGAGGTATGCGGATAAAGAGAAATGCCCTCATAGAAAGTTTATTTGGAATTAGGAAAGAGCGAATCTGCCTAAATTCAAATTCGGTAGATTTATTCTCATTCAGCCGGTAAATTTTATGTAAAAATTATATTTCACAACTTCAATGTGCCTTATGAGCCGAGGTCACTTCAGGCTGTTAACCATAATAAATATAAGGTAAAAAAAATAATAATACTCACCTTTTCCTGGTCCTGACTGGTTGCACCTTCCTGTCCGGTCTTTTATTTGAGCATCTAGACAATGCTTCACACAACATCATTATGTACATTTCCCTATGATAAGATAATAGTAGACAACGTCCAGACTTGAGTGATGCAAAAATTACTTTTATTATTCTGCTGTGCGGGATGCAACATTTCCACCTTATACAGGTATTTATCAAGTATCATATGTCACCCTGTGACCACATTGTGAGGCACGATCAATGCCGGCAGTTGTGAAGATGTTGAAAGAGAAACCAGAATGGAGGGAGGATATATATACAGAGGAGAAGTCCAAGGAGGGGTATATGTATGGTGTATAATACAGCAGAATGGCTTTTGACAAATTCTAGAGAAACCAATCTTAGGGAAATTCGGGACTTATCTAATTTGGATTCAATTGATTCACTTATCCCTCTTTGCAATACTTGCACACATGTATTTTTCAGTAGACTACCATTTACAAAATTTGTGGATTAAAAAGAAGACCTTAGTGCCAGGAGTTCAACGTTTTTAATCTTTAAATACCCTGCGGAGCAATATCAGAATAACCAGTGTGCAGAGATCAGTGACGTCACTTGCGGTGGTGACGTTGGTCTCTCCACACCGGGTATTCTGATGCCGCTCAGTTGCTGGCTTGTTACTGCTGATCTGAGACGGCAAGAAAGCACACTGCCATTGTCTTTGAGCACATTGCACATTGTAAAAGGCCTAGTCCAACCCCTGAAACGAGTGACACTGATGATGCTTTTTTTCAAGGAGGTGACAGAGGCTGAGACGGTGACCACAGCCTCAGCCCCCTGATGACACTTTGTTTGAGTATCTCAGCATGCACTGGGAATTCTCAAAGAATTCCCAGTGGAAAAAGGACAAAAAAAATGTCAAGCAGTTAGGGTAGTGAGAAAAGGATAGGGAATTTTTAATGCAAGTATAATAGAAAATAGTTTACATTCTGACAATAAATAGATAGGGAATTAGGAGAAAAAATAATTTGCATTCAGATTACCCCTTTAAGCAGAAAATTAGAAAATTAGGCAAGTCCATAATTTATTAGGCTCAGTTCACATTGCATTTTATGGGCACATTTGGCAAATGCTTGGGAAACACTCATAGTACGTGTACCAACCATAGGTATAGTCCCTTCCATTCACCTGATAGAAGCTAAAAGAGTATTCATAGTGTTGAGCGATACCTTCCGATACTCAAAGGTATCGGTATCGGATGGTATAGGCCGATATCCCAAAAATATTGAATATCGCCGATACCGATACCCGATACCAATGCAAGTCAATGGGACACAAGTATCGGAAGGTATCCTGGATGGTTCCCAGGGTCTGAAGGAGCGGAAACTCTCCTTCAGGCCCTGGGATCCATATTCATGTAAAAAATAAAGAATTAAAATAAAAAATATGGATATACTCACCCGTCCGGCGGCCCCTGGACCTTACCGATGTAACCGGCAGCCTCCGTTCCTAAGAATGAGGAGTGAAGGACCTTCAATGACGTCGCGGCTTGTGATTGGTCGCGTGACCGCTCATGTGACTGCTCACGCGACCAATCACAAGCTGCGACGTCATCGCAGGTCCTAAACTCACTGCATTCTTAGGAACGGAGGCTGCCGGTTACATCGGTAAGGTCCAGGGGCCGCCGGGCGGGTGAGTATATCCATATTTTTTATTTTAATTCATTATTTTTTACATAAATATGGATCCCAGGGCCTGAAGGAGAGTCTCCTCTCCTCCAGACCCTGGGAGCCATACACTGGGAACTTCCAATTCCAATTTCCGATATCACAAAAATATCGGAACTCGGTATCGGAATTCCAATACAGCAAATAACGACCGATACCCGATACTTGCAGTATCGGAATGCTCAACACTAGTATTCATATGTCCTCTGACAAACTGGAACACATCACTACATCTGTTTTTGTTAGCAGTGGATTAATCTCTGTACTGTCCAGCCGTTCAACAGTGAATATATATTTATTCAAGAACAAAGGTAACACAGCTTACAACTAGTATTTCTTATAGCTTAGGATCTTAGCATTTTGTCTGTCAGCTTTAAAAGTGAAAGGAAGACATGCTTGAGCTCCTCACACAGTAAGCAGGAACTTCCTGGTTCTTTTTTTCAACAGTGCTTCGATGGCAATATAACATTATTGGAGACAGAAACTCATGCACTCTTAAACAGTAGTAAATAGTAGTTGATGCAAGATATAAAATAATAAGCATTTTTCCAACAGTTTTTTCTGCCTTGCCTATGCTTTTCGTTGCAAAGGCATCCAGTAAAGAAACAATAACCAAGAGATATAAAGTTATTGCCACTAATTGGTGACATTTTTACTTTGCTCTATGTCTATATAGTGGCATGTATTGTGCTCTTCTATTAGAGATACAGTACAGAGCAAAAGTTTGGACACACCTCCTCATTTATAGATTTTTCTGTATTTTCATGACTATGAAAATTGTACATTCACACTGAAGGCATCAAAACTGTGAATTAACACATGTGGAATTATATACTTAACAAAAAAGCGTGAAACAACTGAAATTATGTCTTATATTCTAGATTCTTCAAAGTAGTCACCTTTTGCTTTGATGACTGCATTGCACACTCTTGGCATTCTCTTGATGAGCTTCAAGAGGTAGTCACCGGGAATGGTTTTCAATTCACAGGTGTGCCCTGTCAGGTTTAATAAGTGGAATTTCTTGCCTTATAAATGGTGTTGGGACCATTAATTGTGTTGTGCAGAAGTCTGTTGGATACAAAGCTGATAGTCCTACTGAATAGACTGTTAGAATTTGTATTATGGCAAGAAAATAGCAGCTAAGTAAAGAAAAACGAGTGGCCATCATTACCTTAAGAAATGATGGTCAGTCAGTCTGAAAAATTGGGCAAACTTTGAAAGTGTCCCCAAGTGCAGTGGCAAAAACCATGAAGCGTTATAAAGAAACTGGCTCACATGAGGACAACCCCAGGAAAGGAAGACCAAGAGTCACCTCTGCTTCTGAGGATAAGTTTATCCAGGTCACCAGCCTCAGAAATCGCAGGTTAACAGCAGCTCTGATTAGAAACCAGGTCAATGCCACAAAGAGTTCTAGCAGCAGACACCTCTCTGAAACAACTGTTAAGAGGAGACTTTGTGCAGCAGGCCTTCATGGTAAAATAGCTGCTAGGAAACCACTGCTAAGGACAGGCAACAAGCAGAAGATACTTGTTTGGGCTAAAGAACACAAGGAATGACATTAGACCAGTGGAAATCTGTGCTTTGGTCTGAGGAGTCCAAATTTGAGATCTTTGGTTCCAACCACAGTGTCTTTGTGCGACGCAGAAAAGGTGAACGGATGGACTCTACATGCCTGTTTCCCACCGTGAAGCATAGAGGAGGAGGTGTGATGGTTTGCGTTTAGTTTGACCATCATTTATTTTTCAACAGGATAATGACCCCAAACACACCTCCAGGCCGTGTAAGGGCTATTTGACCAAGAAGGAGAGTGATGGGGTGTTACGCCAGATGACCTGGCCTCCACAGTCACCAGACCTGAACCCAATCGAGATGGTTTGGGGTGAGCTGGACCGCAGAGTGAAGGCAAAATGGCCAACAAGTGCTAAGCATCTCTGGGAACTCCTTCAAGATTGTTGGAAGACCATTCCCGGTGACTACCTCTTGAAGCTCATCAAGAGAATGCCAAGAGTGTGATCTGAATGCCAAGAGTGTGATCATCAAAGCAAAAGGTGGCTACTTTGAAGAACCTAGAATATAAGACATAATTTCAGTTGTTTCACACTTTTTTGTTAAGTATATAATTCCACATGTGTTAATTCATAGATGTGATGCCTTCAGTGTAAATGTACAATTTTCATAGTCATGAAAATACCGAAAAATCTTTAAATGAGAAGGTTTGTCCAAACTTTTGGTCTGTACTGTACATGCTAGAAAAACCTCCCAACTTATTACTCAGACAATGTGATTGACCATGAATAAAGCCTCATTTAACCATATTTATTAGAAGTCCTCAGCAATGTGGGATGGGAGGGTGGACTTTTATATATCCTTTTAGATAAGTGACCTTGTGACCAATAATTGCGCTCCATATATTCCAGCTTTCAGAAAGCATATCAGCTCAAATGGAAATACTCTACAAGAAGACACAAGCATCAAACCTATTACTTAGGTGGAGCTGCTTCTTCAAGCATATTTTCATAAATGATAACTAGACTTAAGTTAGGAATTTACAAATTATGAACTAATATTAACAGTTGAATGCATACTGTATTATATTCCATCCATAAAACTAAGTATTTGCTTGGGCATTCTGGAAATGAAATAAGAAATCTGTATATTACAGTTTACTTTTCTTTATATCTGAATCAAAATAATTAGCTCTTACGTGAGCTAAATTTCATATTCAATTCCATTTATCACAGTTTTCATTTACAGCAAAATTAAAGCAATTTCTGATTTACAAATTTGCATAAATCTGGAATGAAAATTCTATAAAAAGCTCAGCAGGACACGAAAAGAGATTTAAAATACACATTAGAATTCTGTTTAGCCTTCAAAACCTGTTTAACTGTAATAGGTTCAAAATTTAGCGCTAATTAATATGTAAAAAAAAGTAGCTAAACTTTTTTTATTCTACCGGCATTGCAAAGTTATGATATTTTATAATATACCTAACTTACTTGCCTTATTTTGTTTCATTCTGTTATGTCTGTCAGAGGCCATTAGTTCAAAAAGGCTATCACGGATAGACTTGGTGTTAGTTACTCCATCTGGCAAATCCCATAGGAAACATCGGTCTTCACCCTTAAACAACTATATAAGAATTTTGACTTACAATGGGGTCCTCTGGGTTGCTTCCATGCTTTGGCTGCTGGTAAGATCAGCAAGCCTAAGGCAAAAGAAATCTAGCTAGCGGGGTCAGTTACTGGATTGACAAGACACGGTACAGAAGCAGAAATCAACATCCATAGTCAGACGGAAGGCTGGAGTTAGATACCTGTCACGGGAAGTCTAGGTAGGCAAGAGCTAATAACCCAGGCCCCTGCGATTAACCTCAACTCTGGGAAACCCTGACTGACCCGCTCCCAGAGCTTACACTGATGGTGTGCATGTCTGGGCCTCCACCCTCACCCTGTCTCCTGTTTCAACCCTAGGCTGAAACCTCAACCCACCACCCAGTGAAGAGACCACTAACCAATACCCACAGTTAGCACAGACAAGGATAACGGAAAATATTCACCACGCCGCAGTCACTCAGGAAAAACACAATAAGTGCACAGGGCAAAACAAATACAAATATAGGAAGGAGGAAAATATGACAAAGGGAAATATACACCACCAGATACGATACTCCTTTTCCTAGACCACCACTCCAGACCAAGATAACCAAGCACAAGACAGAAGCTATAATCGGCGACGCCCAATGTTCAGAAGAACAATCTAATGGCAGTGGGCGTGACCCAACTTCCAATCCGAGCACCAGCTAAATTAACCCCGGACCAGCTAGACAAAATCTAGCCGACGCCACTGAGCGCATGGGGGACAAAAGCGGAATTACCGCTGTCTGTCGAACGCCCTAGTATGAACAGCGTCCGACATGACAATACCAGGTATTCAGTCAGAGTGTAGTAAATCAGGTCTAGGAAAATATAGGTAGGATAATAGAATCAGACATGGTCCAGGTACAAAACATGGGTGTATATCTACAATCCAAAAAAATGAAAAACAGACACTGGTGTCCGAGGAACTTCCAGGCACAATATCTGACAGCTGCTGAGGGTTAAAGTAGGGTGCAATGTTGCCCTGTAGGCCACGGCAAGAACTACACAAGCTAGGCTGCTGTGCAACACACACAGACACTTGTTTGGCTTGGGAAGAGCGGTGATTCCCAGGGCTGCCACAGAGTGAAAACAAAAGTGTATGTTCTCTGCATCTTTACATGGATAAAGATCCAGGAAACTTACCTTATCCTTGTCCACACTCTGTGGCAGCCCCTTGGAATCACCGCTCTTTTTCCTCTTTGGTTTGATAAGCAAATTTTATTTTAAAAGTATCTTTTGAAATATATGTACAGTATATATTCGTGTGTGTGCATTATTATAAGACAACATTATGAATTGGTGAAAAATCCTTTAAGGGGTCAACAATCAGTTTAAAAACTTAACATATAGCTGTTCGGGAATTATAACAATAAAGAACATTCTCCATCCTTCATGGGACTTGAGATAAACACTTTCTCTGGGATCCTCGTCCATCAGGATAACAAAGCCAGACTGGACAAATTTTCAAATTCCTACCCACCACATTCTCCACATACATTAGTAGAAATGTGGTTGTATGCAAACTCAGCCACCTTTCTTGTGAAATGTATGAAGACTGAAGCATTTGACAACTGCTGAAAGTATATGCAAGTAGCTGTAGCGTGAGCCCCATTAATGTTTTTACTAGTGGACCCTAGGCTTCTCGGTCTGAAACTGAGCATGGGGTTAAAGTAGATTTTTGTTGCCAGGAAAAAGTCCAAAAGTCTATGAATTTATCAAGACTAATGACATTTCATTATATGTGCTTTATTATAATGATAGTCATTAAAGTCTACATCTTATATTTATGCTGTCTGAAGAAAAGAGAATCTAAAATGATTTTGAAACATTGTGAGCTTGTTTAAGTAGATCAAGCAGCAGATTCTTCCTCGGCTCCTTCTTTTTTCTCCCTTAATCCACCTCCTCCAAACAACATGTAAGTAATGAAAAGCTGTAAAATAGTCCTGCTGTTAGGGTGGGAGGTGGTGCTTTATTTTATAACCATTCAGAGTTTTGCAATATTAGGTATTTTTAGAGAGGGATGGAAGTAAAGAATGAGCAGTAGAATATGAAATGCTTTCTGCAAAGTTTATTCAAAAACCTTAAATTCCACAAAATTATCTTTAACCAGGTGGTAAATTTAGGTAAAAACTCTTTATAGTTATTTGTAAAAATAACAGAATTTCGGTGAAAATGTAGCAATTTTAAAACATTTAATTTTTACGCCCTTAAAGCAGAGAGTTACATCACACAAAATAGTTAATAAATAACATTTACCATATATCTACTTTGCATTAGCATAATTTTCTAAACTTATTTTTTGGCAGGAAGTTAGAAGGGTTAAAAGTTTATTAGCAATTTCTCATTACTGTCCACAAGAAGAAACGTCACTCCTTGGATCCCGGTCAGACGCCTTTCACATGGCCAAACCAGATCTCACACTTTGCACCGATGAAGGGCAGTACCCCGAAACACAGTGTCTGCAAATGAAGATTCTGGTTTTGGCTTTTAACCCCTTCCCGACATCGGACGTACTATACCGTCCGATGTCGGGTCCCCTGCTTTGATGTGCGCTCCGGCGGTGAGCGCACATCAAAGTCGCGACATGTCAGCTGTTTTTTACAGCTGACATGTGCGCGCAATAGCGGCGGGTGAAATCGCGATCACCCGCCGCTATTAACTAGTTAAATGCCGCTGTCAAACGCAGACAGCGGCATTTAACTACCGCATCCGGCCGGGCGGCCGGAAATGAGCGCATCGCCGACCCCCGTCACATGATCGGGGGTCGGCGATGAGTCAGGAAGGTAACCATAGAGGTCCTTGAGACCTCTATGGTTACTGATCGCCGGTGACTGTGAGCGCCCCCCTGTGGTCGGCGCTCACAGCACACCTGCATTTTAGCTACATAACAGCGATCTGATGATCGCTGTTATGTAGCAGAGCCGATCGGGCTGTGCCTGCTTCTAGCCTCCCATGGAGGCTATAGAAGCATGGCAAAAGTTTAAAAAAAAGTTAAAAAAAATGTGAAAAAAATAAAAAAAATATAAAAGTTTAAATCACCCCCCTTTCGCCCCAATCAAAATATATCAATAATAAAAAAAATCAAATCTACACATATTTGGTATCGCCGCGTTCAGAATCGCCCGATCTATCAATAAAAAAAAAGCATTAACCTGATTGCAAAACGGCGTAATGAGAAAAAAAATCGAAACGCCAGAATTACGCTTTTTTGGTCGCCGCGACATTGCATTAAAATGCAATAACGGGCGATCAAAAGAACGTATCTGCACCGAAATGCTATTATTAAAAACGCAAGCTCGGCACGTAAAAAATAAGCCCTCACCCGTCCCCAGATCACGAAAAATGGAGACGCTAAGGGTATCGGAAAATGGCGCAATTTTATTTATTTATTTTTTTGCAAAGTTTGGAATTTTTTTTCACCACTTAGGTAAAACATAACCTAGACATGTGAGGTGTCTATGAACTCGTACTGACCTGGAGAATCATAATGGCAGGTCAGTTTTATCATTTAGTGAACCTAGCAAAAAAAACAAACAAAAAACAAGTGTGGGATTGCACTTTTTTTGCAATTTCACCGCACTTGGAATTTTTTTCCCGTTTTCTAGTACATGCCATGGTAAAACCAATGGTGTCATTCAAAAGTACAACTCGTCCGCAAAAAATAAGCCCTCACATGGCCAAATTGACGGAAAAATAAAAAAGTTATGGCTCTGGGAAGGAGGGGAGTGAAAAACGAAAATGGAAAAACGAAAAATCCCACGGTCATGAAGGGGTTAAGTCATGTGGCAAGGCTCATTAAAGAGTCAACACTGACATTTAGTATTGCTACTTCCTATAGGCAGCACTGGAGTTCTAGTCCTATTCCATCCTGAAGAGACAATTTGCAAATTTTTCCAAATTAACAAAACCAATTTTTTTTAGGTGCCATATTATATTTGAAGTAACTTTGAGGGGCTTATATGACAGAAAATGCCCCAAAATGACAACATTTTAAAAACTGTACCCTTCAACGTGCTGAAAACCACATTTGAGGAGGTAATAACCCTTCAGATGCTTCCCAGGAATTAAAGCTAAGAAAAAAAATCCCACTAAACTGTTACTTTATTATTATTATTATTATTATTATTATACATTTTTTATAGCGCCATTTATTCCATGGCGCTTTACATGTGAAAAGGGGGCAAATATAGACAAATACAATAAACATGAGCAAAAACAAGGCAGTAACAGGTACAGAAGGAGAGAAGACCCTGCCCGCGATGGCTCACAGTCTGCAGGGGGTGGGTGAGGATACACTAGAAGAGGGTAGAGCTGGTTGTGCGGCGGTTCAGTAGGTTGAGGATCACTGCAGGCTTTAGGCTTGTCAGAAGAGGTGAATCTTCAGGTACCTTTTGAAGGTTTCCGTGACAGGCGAAAGTCTGATGTGTTGGGGTAGAGAGTTCCAGAGTATGGAGAAAGCACGGGAGAAGTCTTGGATGTGGTTGTGGGAAGAAGAGATAAAAGGGAGTAGAGAAGGAGATCTTGTGAGGATCGAAGGTTGCGTGTAGTTAAGTACTGGGAGACAATGACACAGATGTATGGAGTAGACAGGGTGTGGATGGCTTTGTATGTCATAGTAAGGGTTTTAAGCTGGAGTCTCTGGATGATAGGAAGCCAGTGAAGGGTTTGGCATAGGGGAGAGGTTGGGGAATAGTGGAGAGACAGGTAGATTAGTCAGAGTATAGGATGGATTGGAGTGGTGCCAGAGTGCTAGGGGGGAAGCTAGAGAGTAGGAGGTTGCAGTAGTCAAGGCAGAGATTATAAGGGCATGCACTAGTGTTTTGTGGTTTCATGGTCAAGGAATGCGCGGATCCGGGAAATATTTTTGAGTTTGAGATGGCAGGAGGAGGCAAGGGCTTGGATATGTGGCTTGAAAGAGAGGGCAGAGTTGAAGATCACCCCGAGGCACCAGGCATGTGGGACTGGGGAAAGCGAGCAGCCATTCACATTGATGGATAGGTCTGGTGGAGGGGTAGAGTGAGCCCTAAATTTTCAAATTTTGCATTTTCACAATGGTAACACGAAAAAATAGAACATACAGTTTGTTGTCCAATTTGTTCTGAGAACACTGATACCCCATTTGTGGTGGAAAACTACTGTTTGGGCGTATAGCAGGGCTCAGAATGGAGCACTATTTGACTTTTGTAACACAAAATTGGCTGGAATTGACAGCGGACTCATGTCACGTTTGCAGAGCTTCTGATGTGCCTAAACAGTGGAAACACCTCACAAATGACCCGATTTGGGAAACTACACCCCTTTTATATAGAGGTGTGTTCATCACCTTGAAGCCACAGGTACTTTACAGAATGTTATAATGTTACATTGTGAAAATTAAAAAATCTGATTTTTCCTACAAAAATGTTGCTTTTTCCCCAAATATTTCAATTTCACAAGGGTAACAGGAGAAAATGGACAATAAAATGTGTTGTGCAATTTCTCCTGAATCCACCAATACCCTATATGCGGTAGAAAAATACTGTTTGGGCACACAGCAGGGCTTGCAAGGGAAGTGATGCCATCTAGGATGGAATAGGCTGGAGACACCATGTTACATTTGGAAGAATTAATGTAGGTGATTAGTGAGTATTTTTAACCCTCATGAGATTCACAGAATTCTATAACATTAGGCTGAGTAAATAAAATATTACAATTGTGTCCACTAAAACGTTGCTTTGGGGCATAGTTTGTAAATTTCAAAAGGGGTTGTTGTCATGTTGGATGCTGTTCATACTAGGGCGTTCGACAGACAGCGGTAATTCCGCTTTTGTCCCCTATGCGCTCAGTGGCGTCGGCTAGTTTTTATCTAGCTGGTCCAGGGTTAATTTAGCTGGTGCTCGGATTGCAAGCTGGGTCACGCCCACTGCCTTTAAATAGTTCTTCTGAACATTGGGCGTCGCCGATTATAGCTTCTGTCTTGTGCTTGGTTATTTCGGTCTGGAGTGGTGGTCTAGGAGAAGGAGAATCCTATCTGGTGGTGTATTTCCCTTTGTCTTATTTTCTCCTTCCTTTATTTGTATTTGTTTTGCCCTGTGCACTTATAGTGTATTCCTGTGTGACTGTGGCGTGGTGTATATTTTCCGTTAACCTTGTCTGTGCTAACTGTGGGTATTGGTGTGTGGTCTCTTCACTGGGTGGTGGGTTGAGGTTTCAGCCTAAGGTTGAAACAGGAGACAGGGTGAGGATGGAGGCCCAGACATGCACACCATCAGTGTAAACTCTGGGAGAGGGTCAGTCAGGGTTTCCCAGAGTTGAGGGAAATCGCAGGGGCCTGGGTTATTAGCTCTTGCCTACCTAGGCCTCCTGTGACAGTTGTAGGAGAAAATAAACAGTACCATTTGTTACTCTAATATATCAATATCCTATAAGTTCTTAAAACCATTTTTGAGGCAAAGTACAACGCTCAGCAGGGAACGAGTGCCATTTTACAGTGCAGATTGTGCTATTATGGTTTGAGGGTGCCATTTCCCAATGGCTGAGCCCTGAGGTGCCATAATAGAAGAACACCCATAAGAGATACCAATTTACAAACTATACCTCTCAATGAATAAATCTAAGAGTACAGTGTTCATATTGACACCACAGGTGTGTCATAGAATGTTATACAATTGGGTAGAGAATAAAAAATAATTACATTTTCACCCCCCCAAAAAAAATGGAGAAATGGGTAAAAATTGCACCAGAATTTGTCACACAATGCCAGCTGAATATGGCAATTACGCACATGTTGCTGTACAGTCCTGCATTGCCACGTGGCAAGACTCAGGAAGAACAGAGTGTTATTTGCCTCTTGGAGCACAAATTCTCAAAGAATACTTCCTATACAGAGCCCCTAAGTGCCATAATAACAGAATCCCCCTTCAAGTGACCCCATTTTAAAACTTTCACTCCTCTGGGAATTTATCCATAAGTGGTAGTTTTCCAGAAACAAGTAGCAATGGATGTTGCTTAGTGAAAATTAAAAATCTGTCATTGCAGTGCCCAGTATGTTGTAGTGAACTGTGATTGTAGTGCCCATATATTGTGCCCAGTTCATGCTTCTGGAGATTCGCGCTCTGTAAACTAAATGGGCTCTAAATTCCAAACATATAGATGCTACATGTGGAGCTCAGACGGAATGGGAGCATTTGGATTTGGGGGGAACAAATTTGCTGGATTTTATTTATTTATTTTTTGGAGGAGCACTTTTTCAGAGTCTTTGTGCTATCAGTAACATCATCTGGACTCTGGTCAGCTGTGTTCTTCATTTCAGAGGTGTGGCTGACCATGCTTTCATGCATGCCTAAAAAGATGGGCACCCCTGCATCACAGCCCAGACAGTGTCCACAGTGTCTCCATTTGCCTCATTATAGGGAATCTTCCATTTGGGGCTCTATCTGAATCATGTATTTCAGAGATGTACATGGAAATCCCGGTGTTAGTGTAGGGAATGTGACTTTATGTCTTTAATATGTTTTGCCAAATGTTCCTTAATTATATTATGTGACACTGCTGCACTATTTGGTGTATTATCACTGCTGTATTTCTTGGTACTGCTACACTTATTACGTGTATTACCATTAATGTCTTTATGTGTAATATGCTTGTACAATTATTGCTATATTGTTATATATGGAAAGTGAAGTACCCCGGGCCGGTCATTAGGTATAGTGCTAGGGGAGTAGTACCCCAAGTTGGCCACTAGATGAGGGCACTATAAGTAGGATATCGAACAGTTATCTGTAGGAAGGGCATGGTGGGATAAGTTAGAGAGTTCTTCCCTGTTTTAGTCAGTTGGGGCCAGCAGTCGTATCCAGGGGGCCAGAGTACAGAATGAAGCACAGCGGCACAAGAGATAGCGGTGCAGTGGGACTGCAGTCCTGGGGGAAAAAGGCTAAGCAGAACGGGAGCAAGGTATCCAAGATGTGGCAGATGTTTGTATGGGCTGCTATTCTAAGGACCGGTGCGAAACGGCAGAGAATACCCCATGAGAAGCAAGAATTCTGGGCATTGGGGACACTGAGGGTCTGGAGGAAACAAACCATCCTGGGGACAGGCTTAGCAACAAAGAGAAGAGGCAATGGAAAGTGTTGCCAATTGCTATGACTGACTGTGTCCTGGATAATGCTATGTTAATTAAAGATGTTGAAGCTAAAGTGAAGCCAGACTGTGACTCTTTAATTGCGGAGCCGTCTGTAGAGAATACACTCTTGTGCCGGGAGATCCCAGATGACGCATAGAAGCAGCACCGAGATACTGAGAGAATACATGATCTTGTGCTGGGAGGGTGCCAGGGGGTGCTATAGGGGTTACTGCTGGCCATGAAAGCAGCCTTGGCCCTGGCTTCCTACATTAGCTCTCATTGAAGAGTGCAGGATAAATGTTAACTGAGCTTTACTGTGATCTTTGGGAGGCAGAATGAGTAAATCAAATCAGGTCAAGAATTGTTTTTTCATTTTTTACACTGTTCACCGTGCGGTATAATTGATGTTATATTATATTTATTTTTTTAGATATTTTTAAATAGTTTAAAAAAACCTTTTTTTAACTTTTTTTACAAGTTTTGTTTCTCTGATCATTATTCTCATTCACTGTAATACATATGTATTGCAAAGCATAAGAACTGTCAGTTTTAAACTGTCAGAACACCTGTTAGACCCTGCTGCTGGCTGAGTATAACAAGCAAGCATAGCTGGCTGTCATGAATCCCCAATGGCTAGGGATAGCACAGGACAAGCAAAGTACAAATAAATAACGGACAAGCTCTAGGGTGATGGAACCTGGGCTGACCGCTGCCCTACGCCTGACAAACGCAACTAGAGATAGCCAGGGAGCGTTCCTACGTTGGTTCTAGACGCCACGCACCAGCCTAAGAGCTAACTAGTACTGGCAGAGAAAATAAAGACCTCACTTGCCTCCAGAGGAATGACCCCCAAAAGATATAGTTGCCCCCTCACATGTATTGACGGTGAAATGAGAGGAAGGCACACACATAGAGATGATATATATAGATTTAGCAAATTGAGGCCCGCTGTAAACTAGAAAGCAGAACGATACAAAAGGGGACTGAGCGGTCAGCAAAAAAACCCTAATCAAAAAAAAACCATCCTGAGATTACAAGAACCCATGTGCCAACTCATGGCACATGGGGAGAACCTCAGTCCACTAGAGCTACCAGCCAGCATAGAGACATAATAAGCAAGCTGGACAAAAAACCAAACAACTGAAAATCAGCACTTAGCTTATCCTGAAAGATCTGGGAGCAGGTAGGCAGGAACCAAACAGAGCACATCTGAATACATTGATAGCCGGCAAGGGAATGACAGAAAGGCCAGGTAAAATAGGAAACACCCAGCCTCTGATGGACAGGTGGAAACCAAAGGCCGCAACCCACCAAAGTCACCCAGTACCAGCAGTAACCACCAGCGGGAGCCCACAATACATTGATAGCCGGCAAGGGAATGACAGAAAGGCCAGGTAAAATAGGAAACACCCAGCCTCTGATGGACAGGTGGAAACCAAAGGCCGCAACCCACCAAAGTCACCCAGTACCAGCAGTAACCACCAGAGGGAGCCCACAAACAGAATCCACAACAGTACCCCCCCCTTGAGGAGGGGTCACCGAACCCTCACGAGAGGGACTCCAGGACAATCCGAAGACTCCACCTGACCAGAGGAAAAACGAGGATGAAACCCCGAATTACAAAAAAAAGGAGAGACCAACGTGGCAGAACTAGCCCGATTATTAAGAGCAAATTCGGCCAGTGGCAAAAAAGCAACCCAGTCATCCTGGTCAGCAGAAACAAAACACCTCAAATAAGTTTCCAAGGTCTGATTAGTTCGCTCCGTCTGGCCATTCGTCTGAGGATGGAATGCAGACGAGAAAGACAAATCAATGCCCATCTTGGCACAAAACGTCCGCCAAAATCTAGACACAAACTGGGATCCCCTGTCCGAAACGATATTCTCCGGAATCCCATGCAAACGAACCACGTTCTGAAAAAATAAAGGGACCAACTCAGAGGAGGAAGGCAACTTAGGCAAGGGCACCAAATGAACCATCTTAGAAAAGCGGTCACACACAACCCAGATAACGGACATTTTCTGTGAAACCGGGAGATCAGAAATAAAATCCATGGAAATGTGCGTCCAAGGCCTCTTCGGGATGGGCAAGGATAACAACAACCCACTGGCCCGAGAACAGCAAGGCTTAGCTCGAGCACACACTTCACAAGACTGCACAAAGGTACGCACATCCCTAGACAAGGAAGGCCACCAAAAAGACCTGGCTACCAAGTCTCTAGTACCAAATATTCCAGGATGACCAGCCAACACAGAAGAATGGACCTCGGAGATGACTCTACTGGTCCAATCATCCGGAACAAACAGTCTTTCTGGTGGACAACGATCCGGTTTATCCACCTGAAACTCCTGCAATGCACGTCGCAAGTCTGGGGATACGGCGGACAGTATTACCCCATCCCTAAGGATACCAGTAGGCCCAGAGTCTCCAGGAGAGTCAGGCACAAAACTCCTGGAAAGAGCATCTGCCTTCACATTCTTTGAACCTGGCAGGTATGAAACCACAAAATTGAAACGAGAAAAAAACAACGACCAACGAGCCTGTCTAGGATTCAAACGCCTGGCAGACTCAAGGTAAATGAGATTCTTGTGATCAGTCAAGACCACCACACGATGCTTAGCACCCTCAAGCCAATGACGCCACTCCTCAAATGCCCACTTCATGGCCAAAAGCTCCCGATTACCCACATCATAATTGCGCTCGGCGGGTGAGAATTTTCTAGAGAAGAATGCACATGGCTTCATCACCGAGCCATCAGAACTTCTCTGTGACAAAACCGCCCCCGCTCCAATCTCGGAAGCATCAACCTCAACCTGAAAAGGAAGTGAAACATCTGGTTGACACAACACAGGAGCAGAAGAAAACCGGCGCTTAAGTTCCTGAAAGGCCCCCACAGCTGCAGGAGACCAATTAGCAACATCAGCACCCTGTTTAGTCAAATCAGTCAAAGGTTTAACAATACTGGAAAAATTTGCAATGAACCGACGATAAAAATTAGCAAACCCCAAGAACTTCTGTAGGCTCTTAACAGATGTAGGTTGTGTCCAGTCACAAATTGCCTGAACCTTAACGGGATCCATCTCAATAGTAGAAGGAGAAAAAATGTACCCCAAAAAAGAAATCTTCTGGACTCCGAAGAGACACTTTGAGCCCTTCACAAACAGAGAATTGGCCCGCAGAACCTGAAACACCTTCCTGACCTGTAGAACATGAGACTCCCAGTCATCAGAAAACACCAAAATATCATCCAAATACACAATCATAAACTTATCCAGATATTCACGGAAAATATTGTGCATAAAGGACTGAAAGACTGACGGAGCATTGGAGAGTCCAAAAGGCATTACCAAATACTCAAAATGGCCCTCAGGCATATTAAATGCGGTTTTCCACTCATCACCTTGTTTTATCCGCACCAGATTATATGCACCGCGAAGATCTATCTTAGTGAACCACCTAGCCCCCTTAATGCGAGCAAACAAGTCAGTTAATAATGGCAATGGATACTGATATTTGACTGTAATCTTATTTAGAAGGCGATAATCTATACAAGGCCTCAGGGAACCATCTTTTTTTGCCACGAAAAAAAAACCTGCTCCCAGAGGGGACGAAGATGGACGAATATGTCCCTTTTCCAAGGACTCCTTAATATAATTCCGCATAGCAGTATGCTCTGGTAGTGACAGATTAAATAAACGACCCTTAGGGAACTTACTGCCAGGAATTAATTCTATAGCACAGTCACACTCTCTATGAGGAGGGAGCGAATTGAGCTTAGGCTCCTCAAAAACATCCCTATAGTCAGACAAAAACGCAGGGATCTCAGAAGGAGTAGATGAAGCGATTGAAATCGGAGGTGCATCACCATGAACCCCCTGACATCCCCAGCTTAACACAGACATTGTTTTCCAGTCCAGGACAGGATTATGAGTTTGTAACCATGGCAGACCAAGCACTAGTACATCATGTAAATTATACAGTACAAGGAAGCGAATCACCTCCTGATGAACGGGAGTCATGCGCATGGTCACTTGTGTCCAGTACTGCGGTTTATTCATAGCCAATGGTGTAGAGTCAATTCCCTTCAGAGGAATAGGAACTTCCAGAGGCTCCAGACTAAAACCGCAGCGTTTAGCAAATGACCAATCCATAAGACTCAGGGCAGCGCCAGAATCCACATAGGCATCGACGGAAATGGAAGACAGTGAAAAAATCAGAGTCACAGACAAAATGAACTTAGGCTGCAGAGTACCAATGGCAAAAGATTTATCAACCCTTTTTGTGCGTTTAGAGCATGCTGATATAACATGAGCTGAATCATCACAATAAAAACACAATCCATTTTTCCGCCTATAATTTTGCCGTTCACTTCTGGACTGAATTCTATCACATTGCATAGTCTCAGGTGCCTGTTCAGAAGACACCGCCAACTGGTGCACGGGTTTGCGCTCCCGTAAACGCCGATCAATCTGAATGGCCATAGCCATAGACTCATTCAGACCTGTAGGCGTAGGGAACCCCACCATAATATCCTTAATGGCCTCAGAAAGACCATTTCTGAAGTTTGCAGCCAGGGCGCACTCATTCCACTGAGTAAGCACCGACCATTTCCGAAATTTTTGACAATATATTTCCGCTTCATCATGCCCCTGAGAGAGGGCTAATAAAGCCTTTTCAGCCTGAATCTCCAGGTTAGGTTCCTCATAGAGCAATCCCAATGCCAGAAAAAACGCATCCACACTGAGCAATGCAGGATCCCCTGGTGCCAATGCAAATGCCCAATTCTGAGGGTCGCCCCGCAGGAAAGATATTACAATCTTGACCTGTTGAGCAGGGTCTCCAGAGGAGCGAGATTTTAAAGAAAGAAACAATTTACAATTGTTCCTGAAATTCAGGAAGGTAGATCTATCTCCAGAAAAGAACTCTGGAATAGGAATTCTAGGTTCAGACATGGGAGTGTGAACAACAAAATCCTGTATGTTTTGAACTTTTGCCGCGAGATTACTCAGGCTGGAAGCCAAACTCTGGACATCCATGTTAAACAGCTAAGATCAGAGCCATTCAAGGGTTAAGAGGAGGTAAGAAGCAGCTAGACAGCAATTAAGGGCTAGGCAGCAAAACTCTGAAGGGAAAAAAAAAAAAAAAAAAATTTCCCTTAAACACTTCTTTTTTTCCTGCTTCAGCCCAAACAATTAACACTTTGTGGGCCGGCTATACTGTCATGAATCCCCAATGGCTAGGGATAGCACAGGACAAGCAAAGTACAAATAAATAACGGACGAGCTCTAGGGTGATGGAACCTGGGCTGACCGCTGCCCTACGCCTGACAAACGCAACTAGAGATAGCCAGGGAGCGTGCCTACGTTGGTTCTAGACGCCACGCACCAGCCTAAGAGCTAACTAGTACTGGCAGAGAAAATAAAGACCTCACTTGCCTCCAGAGGAATGACCCCCAAAAGATATAGTTGCCCCCTCACATGTATTGACGGTGAAATGAGAGGAAGGCACACACATAGAGATGATATATATAGATTTAGCAAATTGAGGCCCCCTGTAAACTAGAAAGCAGAACGATACAAAAGGGGACTGAGCGGTCAGCAAAAAAACCCTAATAAAAAAAAAACATCCTGAGATTACAAGAACCCATGTGCCAACTCATGGCACATGGGGAGAACCTCAGTCCACTAGAGCTACCAGCCAGCATAGAGACATAATAAGCAAGCTGGACAAAAAAACCAAACAACTGAAAATCAGCACTTAGCTTATCCTGAAAGATCTGGGAGCAGGTAGGCAGGAACCAAACAGAGCACATCTGAATACATTGATAGCCGGCAAGGGAATGACAGAAAGGCCAGGTAAAATAGGAAACACCCAGCCTCTGATGGACAGGTGGAAACCAAAGGCCGCAACCCACCAAAGTCACCCAGTACCAGCAGTAACCACCAGCGGGAGCCCACAAACAGAATCCACAACAGCTGGCAAACCGGGAGGTCATCATTTGACCTCCAGCTGCCATGACAACCCTGGCTTCTCCTGTGATCACGTCACGAGGATGCCAGAGGAGGGAGACAAGAAGCCCACTCCCTCTCAAAAACTTCTAAATAATGCGATCACTATCAATCGCAGAATCTAGAAGATAACACAGGATTAACATCATCTGGACCTGAGCCAGGACATAGGTCGTATGTCAAAGCTATTGATCTGCAGTGGAGTCCCAGAGCTTTTAGGACACCAAATGCAGATAAATGTCAACACTGCACAAAGCCCAGCAAGCGCCAAAGTTTATTTACTGTTCGCAGTCATGAAGGGGTTAAAGTGAGGATAGATCAAAAAGATAGAATCTCAGATGTTCCCACTCTTTCCTTTCTTTGAATCTATTTTATTAAAGCACTACTCCAGCTGTGTTCTTTTAAAATTTCAGTAGTGGAGTGGTGCCACTTCCAAAAGTTTCCTGCTTATTGTAATAAACTTACCAGCCATCGTCTTCAGCTGTTCCTAGCGTTGCTCCAATCCAGATCTGTCATCTTGGGACAGCAAGTTCTGAATGTCCAGAAGTCAGAGGTAGCTATCACCAGCTCTCAATGTGAATATATGAAAGCCTTGGTCTGGCCTTATTTTGGCTCCCATAGACTTACATTTAGTGATGAGCGAGTATACTCGTTGCTCGGGTTTTCCCAAGCACGCTCAGATGATCTCCGAGTATTTGTTGGTGTTCAGAGATTTAGGTTTCCTTGCCGCAGCTGCATGATTTGCGGCTGATCGCTCAACACTACCTACATTGAGTTGTGATCACCCAGCAAACACTGGAGCGATCCGGCAGGTTACAACCTTCATGAATACAACAGCTGTCAAGCATGATATTTGGAGCAGGGAACTTAGATCAGTGGCAAATAAAATAAATAAAAAAACACTGGTGTGGTGCTTTAAATCAATATGTTAAAACTCTTTAAAGTCTGTAATACACATAATGACCAATTGGCTTTCATTTGAGCAGAATATATCTGCCTCTATGAATATGCACTTTCTATAGTTCATTCAGACATTTATTGTTAGATGGCTTGTTGTGACCTGTAATGTAAATAGACTAATTTAACTGTGATCTGTTTAATATCCAATTGGTTTTTTTCCTGCTGTCTACTCTCTCACACATGAGGCACCAGTTATTAGCATTTTAAATTTTGAATCTTTGCATTTTAATAAGTTGAATTAATAAAATATTTTTTTATACTACATATTGGAGTGGTAAATTATGTGGCCCCTTGGTTTCCTTGTTTTTCACACAGAATAAAATAGAGGCCACTTTTTTGATATTTGATACACAATATTTTGGACATTTTAATTGATTTACATTGTTCATATGAGCCTAAACATTGATTCTTGAATTGATTATTGTGTTGCTATCCTAGGATGACAGGGATGCAGGGTCAATGAGCAATCAAATTTTGCTAATATGTTGATTTCCAATTGTATAAGTCCATTTAGCTTGTTGACCTTCAAACAGTGAAGGATAAATTATGCAGATTGATTAAATACTCAAACAATGAGACTTGACCTCATCCCACCTTCCTCCTGACCTGTGGATGAAGCCTAAAGGACAGATGTTGATATAAAAAGGGATCTTTATCCTGCTGCAGAGAGACTGTATAGAACTGCAGCTAGGACACCATGGCTCCAACCAGAGAAATACAGATTTGAGACACTCTACAGTATGTCAGCTTAAGGGACCAGAGCCCCAGCTGGAGGAATACAGATCTGATCCTCTGACAATCACTGATCCCATGGAGACGTTCAGAAAAACCAGGTTGGGACCATCTAGTCACCTGACCCCATGGAGATATTCAAAGCAGCCAGGTTGTGGCTATCTGGTCACCTGGCCCCATGGAGACATTCGGAGGCGGCAGGTTGGAACAATCAGTTGGAACATTTCATGGATAGAGGGATTTCATGGATAGATGGATGAATGTGTTCAATGAAATTTCAACAAGTTTTTGATGCAAACATAACAATGTCTGTAGAAAAGCTTAAGTTGAAAAGAGGATGATTTCTACAAATGAATAATGATCCCAGACACACATCAAAATCCATAATAGATAAGCTCAAAAGGTGCAAGCTGAAGGTTTTACAATGGCCCTCATAGTTCCCTGATCAGAACATCATTAAATATCTGTGGCTAAACCTCATAATTAGGGTTGAGCGACTTTTATTTTTATAGGATCGGGTCGGGTTTCACGAAACCCGACTTTCTCAAAAGTCGGGTCGAGTGAAATCGGCCGATCCTATAAAAAAGTCGGGGTCGGGGTCGGCCGAAACGCGAAACCCAATGCAGTGCAATGGGATACTATGGTTCCCAGGGTCTGAAGGAGAGGAAACTCTCCTTCAGGCCCTGGGATCCATATTTACGTGTAAAATAAAGAATTAAAATTAAAAAAATTGATATACTCACCCTCTGACGCACCCTGGTAGTAACCGGCATCTTCCGTTCCTAAAAATGGCGCTTGAAAGACCTTTCGAATGCTTCACGGCTTGTGATTGGTCGCGGCGGCCCACGTGACCACTGAGCGACCAATCACAAGCCGGTGACGTAATTCTCAGGTCCTGTTCTGGTTCTCAGGTACATGAGAATTACTTCACGGCTTGTGATTGGTCGCTGAGCGGTCACGTGGGCCGCCGCGACCAATCACAAAGCCGTGATGTCATCGGAAGGTCCTTCACGCGTTCATTCTTAAGAAGGAAGGCTGCCGGAAAGAAGCAGGGCGCGTACGAGGGTGAGTATATACCTAATAGGAATATACTCACCCTCGGCTTCTTTCCGGCAGCCTTCCTTCTTAATAATGAACGCGTGAAGGACCTTCCAATGACGTCACGGCTTTGTGATTGATCGCGGCCCACGTGACCGCTCAGTGACCAATCACAAGCCGTGAAGTAATTCTCATGTACCTGAGAACCAGAACAGGACCTGAGAATTACGTCACCGGCTTGTGATTGGTCGCTCAGCGGTCACGTGGGCCGCCGCGACCAATCACAAGCCGTGAAGCATTCGAAAGGTCTTTCAAGCGCCATTTTTAGGAACGGAAGATGCCGGTTACCAGCGGCGATGTCCAGGCTGCGTCGGAGAGGTGAGCATATCAATATTTTTTATTTTAATTCTTTATTTTACACTTAAATGTGGATTCTGATACCGATTTCCGATATCGCAAACATATCGGAACTCGGTATCGGAATCCCGCTACCAGATTCAGAAGATCGCCGACCTCATGGCCGACCCCACACAGGGGTCGGGTCGGGTTTCATGAAACCCGACTTTGCCAAAAGTCGGCGACTTCTGAAAATGGTCGACCCGTTTCGCTCAACCCTACTCATAATAGCAGTGCATCCAAGATGACCCATGAATTTCACAGAACTGGAAGAATTTTCAAAGGAAAAATGGATGAAAATCTGTGAAAAAAGTTTAAAAAGAGTTTTGCCTGGCTACAATAAGTTTTTACAAGCTGTGATACTTTCAAAAAGGGGGTGCAACTGGGTACTAAACATGCAGGGTGCCCAAACTTTTGCTTTGGCCCATTTTCCTTTTTGTAATTTTTAAAATGTAAGAGATGAAAACATTTCTTTTGGCCTAAAATGCAAAGTGTCATATTTAAGTTTAGGTCTTTCAGAGATTTTATCTTCTACTTGCTTAACTATTCACAATATTATACATTTTGACCAAGGGTGCCCAACCTTTTACGTTCCATTGTATATAAGTAATTTAAAGCAGACAATTAGTTTCAAGTGTCTTTTCAGAAAAAATAAATAACACTATTTCTGGCCATCATATGATTTGAATCCTGCATTTCTCACCAATTTTCATCCTCTTCAGTCTTTATCACTCATTTTTTGTTATCTCCAAGCTTTTGGGTGGGGCTGTTGGGGGGACAAGAACTATTATAATACCTTCTAAACAGTACAGAGAAATAAGTGCAATATCCACTTTTCATTCTTTATATACTACATGTTCAAAAGAATAAGCAGTAAAGAGAACATTATAAAAAAAGTACTGAGAAGTATAGGTGTGAATCCCGCCTTGATTTGAGATAAAAGAAAAACTTAGAAAGCAGCAGGAATTTCTCTGCACCGCACTCTCTCGCACTGTTCTTCACTTTTCCTGCTTGTGACCATTTAAACTCCTTATTTCAATTCTTGAGTTTGTTTTTAAGAATATTTAGTACATCCTTGTAGGCAAAGTTACATTGCAGTCAGACTATAATTTATTTTGATAGCAAATTTGTAAGCACTAAATTAAGAAAACTTTCCATATATCTAATTTTGTCTTTTATTATATTTAAATTCTCCGCAGGCACACATCATCACTAGTTTATTTAAATCATTAAAATGCTGCATTACTTCTGCAATCTGTCTTCTGTCAAAAAATAAAAATAAAATTCACAAATACAATTAAATAGAAGCTAATATTTGCATAGCTTTTCCATTTAATGAATATATTTATATATCCCTCTGTTGGAAAAACTACTCACTAAGAAATCATTTAACTAAAAAGCAAAATGTAGACGGAAAATTCTACACGTTAATTAAATGTGTGGGAAATAAATTAGCAAATGTTTATTTAAAGATGTATGGATGCATTTATACACTCATTTATGTCTGTGTTCATGTATAATATATTGCATTAACATGATATAGGAGAATATAACAGCAGCTTCTTTCTTCAGCTACAGATTATACTATGTATTTCAGAGTGGGGGCATGATACATACAAAGAAAAGCCAAGTGGGGGTTGTGAAGAAACCGGATTATATCTTAGTTACCCAGACAACTATGTTTAGCAAACCAAGGTGAATATGTTGTTATATATACTTTTGCTTGTGTAAGCCTGTAATAGTGACTTGTAAGCTAATGCTTCATATAGCATTGTGTGCGCTTATCGTTGATGACTAGTGATGTTTGCTAATATTCTAATTATGCATTGTATTATGGATCCAGTTTGTTGACTTCTAGAGCAGAAAGGGAAAACTATGCAAATAGATGAAATAATCAAGTAATGCTTCTTGATCCAATCACTATTGTTCCCTTTATCTTGATGCTGGACTGAAGGTCAATGGGTAAATCTAAAAATAGGTAACATGCCTCTGTATATAGAGACTCAGAGACAGAGATGGGAGAGAGACAGACGGAGATTCTGCCAAGACCTATACGTCCAAAGGACCAGAGACAGGACACCAGCCAATATCATGGTAACATAATGAGGGACACGGATCTATCTTTCTACAGCAAACAACCTAGGGGTTTTCGGTTCCGGTTAAAAGAATACAGATCTGCTCCATTGACCATCGCTGGACCATGGATACACTTGGAGAAAGCCAGCATTGGGACCCACTGGTTGCATGGCTCCATGAAAAGGTTTAGATAAGCCAGGTTGTGACTCTCATGTCAACTGGCCTTGTACCTTGTATGAACTCAATGGACTGTCATCTTCCTACATTTGTTGTTACCTCCTCTCTGTGTTTGTACCACAGGTGGGGTAACCAACCCAGGGAGCTCTGACATAGCATCTGCCATTATCATGGCGGGTCAGTGGAAGGGTGAGACTCTGTAATGTGCATCATCTGTGGAACTGAGCAGGGACTGTTCTATGCGTTATCTGCCTGTTTTGTGGTTCAATAAAGTATTGCCACACTGTTTTACCCTCAGTCTGTTGTCTGACTAGCATTATGCCCATTTTAAAAAGAGTGCAGGAGTCTAGACGGATGTTCCCTGGTCCATGTGGTTCCGGCTAGCGGACCCTGGGGCGCTCGCCGACCCCATGTCTTCACAGGGGTGAATCATCTGCAGATCAGAAACTGACTACTGGTTCATGTGTCAGATGATGAATGGATAACGTTATCAACTAAAGAACACTTTAGCTCCTTAGGGACCCCATACACAAAACATAGTTGTCGGTCAAACTCTTTGACTGTCTGCTATCTCTCCTGACTACTTCTTTGTGCATAGGAGCAATAACTTCACACTTCTGTGTTCTCTACCATTTTGTCACTAATGATTTTGTAAATGAAAAAACTGCTACCAGATTCCTCCTGCGGTGGCTCATCTCGCAAGAATGAAAGGATCAGCTGTCAACATCATCTGGCATGACTAGTCAGGATGCTGAGCCCGCTTATCACAACGGGTTCAGATGATGTTGATTTAATGTGCATTTGGTCCTGAAACTCGCTATACACCTGAAGCTGATCCTAAGCTACAAATGTCTATGGCCCAATATTCATTCAGTTGCCAAATATTTCTCTTGACTCCCATATACAAATGAACTTTTGACACTGCGCAATCATGCATTTTCACTGGGAAGAGAGGAGCAAGCCTCTGCAAGTAACTCCCTGGAAAACAAAAGGATTGATCACTGAAATTAAAACTGATTCATCCTTCACGTCTCCAACATATTTAGTCAGAAGACAGTTGAAAGGCCCACATATACATCAAGATTTGGATGACTATTATCTAATTATATTGTACATTTATTTATATTTGTGGTGTACTAATCTCTCCTAAAAATTTCAGTTAAAGAATATGAGTAGTGATGAGTGGACCCGTGGAAGTTCAGGTTCTGTATCCCGACCGGAACTTTAGTGTAAAGTTTGGTTCGGGTACGAGAGCTGTACCCAAACGTGAACCAGAATCCAAACACCATTTAAAACAATGGACATCCAAATTTTGGATCTGGCAAAAAAATTATCTGTCTCTCTGCAATGGACTTCCCCCAGAACTCTGAATCTTGCAACTGACTTCTGGGAGAAGTCTATGCTTGGCATTTAGCACCAGACACTAACTGTCCGGTTTGAACCACCAACTTTCAAGTTTGGTTTTGTTCATCTCTAAATGTGAAAAAAGTTTTGCCCTTATAAAATATATTGTGACATTTGGCTAATATATGCATAAAAAATGCATCAAGCATTCAGCTTATGAGTAAGGTGTATTTACCAGGAGCAGGATTACCAGCATACACAACAAATAGTTTATCACTATGGGGGGAGCCCTCTGCTCATTAAAGAAGTTATCCAGGACTATGGCTAATTTGGGGGGCTGAGAACTTACAGGTAGGTACTTGCTAACTACCTGCCTGTTCTGCCGGTGATGATCTCTGCCAGCTTAGGGGGTGATTCTCTTGTCATCTACTCTGTCAATAGAAATCACTGCAGACATCAAGCTGCTTGACAGTTGGCTCCCACTGTTAGGCAGCAAGAAGCCGGCTGTTATTCAGGATGACATTGGCAACAATTCCCTTTTGACATAGAGCAAAAGGGAATGAGCTTCTCTGTCAAGAAGATGTTGCCAGGAGCCTAAGGGTTGGCCGTTATGAGCGGTCTATGACCAATCTGAACCAGTAGAGATTGTGTAAAATAGGCATGTAGCTAGTAATAATCTCCCTGTAATCAAAGTCCCGATTAACCCCTTTAATACATCAATCTCCTAAACTATGCATACCAGGATATTAAATTTTCATTCCTATTAATCAAACAACACAATATGTGTTTGTGTAGCTTTGGCAGCAGGCATGCCCCATAGTCAAAATTTAATGATGGATCATCTTAAGCTTTCAGTACAAAGTTCTCGGAGACAGAACTATAGCAAGGCGGCCTTCACTACAGATGGGTTGTAGCACTTGTAAGCATGCCAAGTGTGGTTCCCTGCTGAACTATTATCATAGCATTCGTAGTTCTGCATTATCTTTGTGGATGTCCGATAGTATACTCAGAATGAGTGGGATCATGCTCATTTAAGCACCAAAGACCTAAATGTAGCCAGAGTATCATGGCATCTGTCAAGATGCTACTTGTTAGCATAATTAAGGCTATTACATTATCATAGATAGGGATTCTTTACAGTAACATCAGTGATAAAATTGGGCTCTCTACAACAAGATGTTTCCATGTCTAATTGGTTCATAGAACCTGAATGTCTTTATTAAAAGTAATATTGTTACAAAATGTGTGAACTGGACATGTATACAGTATATGATCCAGACTCTTAATGAAGTTTAATACCATTTACCCTGTCAGTGTATCCTCCAGAAAGTTTTTTCAGCAATTTCAAGTCAAATCTTGACTCCATAAATAGATAAGTACATTGTCAGTCATTTGAATACAGAGTGATCACACTTTGCTTTGTAGATTTATGATATAGTCCACATACAGCTGTACATTAAGTAGCAAGTTTAATTCTCAAATGTATCTTGAGCAGCTTTGTCTCTATGCAAATTAGCAAAAACTAATTTTGAAATATGCTGAAGAACACATACAGTAATATGCAACCATTCTACTTTCAAAAGACTGATAAAGTATTAAAGTTTCTTTTATTGGAGTGATTAGAGCTATCGTTTTTGTTTCCAATTTCTGCTTCATGAAAGAACTGTTAAAGCGAAATCATTTTATCTGACTTTCTAGCATGGGAATTACAAGTGGGACATTCCAAAGTCATTTCATTTGTATTTTTTTATACATATTATTAAAGGGGTTGTCCACAATGTGAGATAATGCCACCACCTTTTAGGCCTGATATGCAGCACTTTATAATGCTGTATATCTGTCCCTAATCCGACCTGCAAGACAAGAAAAAGACCCTTAACTATGCTCACCTGTGGGGCCCGGTCTGAGGGGCATCACTGCTCTTGGTTCAGTGCCTCTTATTTTCTTGTGATGTCGTCCTCCTTCTTGCTTTATGTGGATGACGCATCCCTATATCATCCGCACCGGGCCCCGGGCATCATGTTCCAATGCAGGCGTACGTCTCTCTCCTGACTAGGGCACAATAAAGTACTGCAGTGCGCATGCGCCGAGGCACTTCCACCTTTCCCAGCGCCTGTGCGCTACAGTACTTCACTTTTTCTAGTCAGGGCAGCGAAGTACACCTGCACAGGAGTGCAAATACCGACGAGACTGCATGGTTTATGAATTCACACGTCATCCATGTGAAGCAAGAAGGAGGACAGCATCGCAAGAAGAAAGGAGGCACAAGACCAGCAACACCCCTCAGACCGGATCGGCCCACAGGTAAGTATGTAAAAGGTCTTTTTCTTGTCTTTCAGGTCTGGTTGGGGGTAGATATACAGCATTATAGAAAGCTGTATATCAGACCTGAAAGGTGATGGCCGTATCTCATACTGGCCAAACCTGGTCATGCATGGCCCTATTGATGCACAGTAGGACTGCCCTCGGCATTTTATTTTGCTATTCAGCTATCATGATCTTGATCTGTTTCTCAAGGGACCGTTTCCAACTGTTTGCATATTATTTATACATTAGTCACTTTTTTTAAGTACTCGGATACATTTCAATGTAAACCATCCTTACATGTATGAGATATTTTCTGCATCAAGTACAAAACAGTTATATAGACGTCCAAATAAAAGATGAAGTTACACAACATGATTCACCCCATTGCGTCTGTCTGCATTTTTATGCAAAGTATACAATAAAAAGGCAAATGTGCTTATTGCTTCCATTAAGCTCCACAGCTCTATACATTTTCCTACCGCCATTGGGGAGCTGTCGTAGTGAAGATGAAAGGCAATGAACTGTGTACTATACAAAGGGGTCTCAAGCACAACTTCAATAAAGATGCCATGAACTGCATTAACCACAAAACCGGAAAGCCTGAGAGTCATAATAAAATTCCTGCAAGCAAAAGACACCCTTGAGTTTTAAACAAGCACAAATGTGATTTTAGCCAAAGCAGTTCATTTTAACTCCACGCAGAGTTGTGCAATCCCACTGTGAATCCGCTGCCCTAAATTACTCGAAAAAACATCTCAGAGGAGGATAAAGCGCTTGGAAAACAGTTCAAGTTCAAGTTCATCTCGGAGACAACTAATCATTACAAATGAATCGTTTTAAACACACATTAACACAGCATGAGGACAACAAAACCCAGCCCAAAGAAGGGAATGGTAACGTCACTTGTGTATGAGGAGCAAAATAAAACTTTTTACATAATTTTCCTCATTTTTCATGTTTCTTCTTGTACGACGGCTGTCTTTGTGTTTCACTATGTTGTACAGCCTGCTGGGAATAATAATAATCCAGCATTACTGAGCCACAAATTGTCGTATTTGGCAAGCTGGATGAGACGGTAGTATAGAAGATAATAAAATTAAAAAATGGTGTGAATGGCAGTATTGTAAGCAAATCTCTTAACACATTTGCGAAGAGGACTTTAAAGGACTTTAAGAGGTCTCTTTTTGTTAGAAGTGTACCTTAAAACAAAGGTAGTCTGTTTCTGTGACTCCAATTGATCAGGCCGATTGCATGAAAGAAGAAAGTAACAAGTATTGCGTTCCCAACAACAACAGCAAAAGAGAAAAAAAGCATAACCTAGTAGATGTGAAATAAATGGGCTGACCATGGGTCCTCCTTCACACAATATAGTCTTTGAAGTCATTCTTTGCTGTGGCCAATAGATGATAGTCCTGGATGGGAGATTCATGATCAATCTTATTTTGAAGTATCTAATATTTATATATTTTCCAAAACTTGACAACTCCTTTAAGATATAGGCTAAAAATTAAATTGAAGTAGGAGCAGAATTACAGAATATCACTTATCATTTTGCCCCAAACTCCATGGAGCCTTCGAACTACACCAATTCATGTTTCAGAATTAAAAAACATGTTTGTTTTTTTGTAAGACATATTTCTTTCACTTGTACACAAGAATAGTTTGGCCAATATTTGTAACTAGTGATAAGCGAATGTGCTCGGATAACGCGTCATCTGAGCATGCTCGGGTGTTATCTTCGGCGGGCTCGAAAAATATGTTTGAGTCTCTGCGGCTGCATGATTCACAGCTGTTAGTTATCGCAACACAGATGGGGACTGCCTAACAAACAGGCAATCCTCGCATGTGTTGTGGCTGTCTAACAGCCGCGAGACATGCAGCCGCAGAGACTCGAACATAATATTAGAGCACATTGAAGATTCTCTGATAACATATTCTGATGACACGTTATCCAAGCATGTTCACTCATCACAATTTATAACAATGAAAGGAAAGTGTAGATAGAAAAACTATACTGGAAAGCTAAAAGATCTGAAGAAGATCTGTATGGAGTGGAGGAAGGGGCCAAAATCCCAGCTGTAGTGTGTGTAAACTTGGTCAAGAACTACAGGAAACGTCTGACCTCTGTAATTGCAAACAAAGGTTTCTGTACAAAATATTAAAGTTCTGTTTTTCTATTGCACCAAATACTTATTTCATGCAATAAAATTCTAATTCTAATTAATTATGTAAAAATCATACAATGTAATTTTTTTTTAGATTCTGCCTCTCACAGTTGAAGTGTAAAATTACAGACCTCTCCATTCTTTGTAGGTAGGAAAACATGCAAAATCGTCAGTGTGTCAATTACTTATTTTCCCCACTGTAAATAGATAGACAGATAGATACTAACAAATGGAGGCAGCACACTAAGGGTACTGTCACACAGTGCAATTACGATCGCTACGACGGTACGATTCGTGACGTTCTAGCGATATCGTTATGATATCGCAGTGTCTGACACGCAGCAGCGATCAGGGACCCTGCTGAGAATCGTACGTCGTAGCAGATCGTTTGGAACTTTCTTTCGTCGCTGGATCTCCCGCTGTCATCGCTGGATCGTTGTGTGTGACAGTGATCCAGCGATGCGTTCGCTGGTAACCAGGGTAAACATCGGGTTACTAAGCGCAGGGCCGCGCTTAGTAACCCGATGTTTACCGTGGTTACCAGCGTAAAAGTAAAAAAAAAAAAACCGTACATACTCACCATCTGATGTCTGTCAGGTCCCTTGCAGTCTGCTTCCTGCTCTGACTGTGAGCGCCGGCCGGAAAGTGAGAGCAGATCACAGCGGTGACGTCACCGCTGCGCTCTGCTCTCACTGTACGGCTGCACTCAGTCAGAGCAGGAAGCGGACGGCAAGGGACCTGACGGACATCAGATGGTGAGTATGTACGGTTTGTTTTTTTTTACTTTTACGCTGGTAACCATGGTAAACATCGGGTTACTAAGCGCGGCCCTGCGCTTAGTAACCCGATGTTTACCCTGGTTACCAGTGAACCTCGGCATCGCTCCAGCGCCGTGATTGCAAAGTGTGACCGCAGTCTACGATGCTGGAGCGATACTCATACGACGCTGCGACGTCACGGATCATGCCGTCGTAGCGACGAAAATTGCACGGTGTGACAGTACCCTAAAGCAATGTGGTAAAAACAACAATGGTTCATTACCCCATAGTGGCTGTGGCAACGTTTTGGTTTTGAGGTATGAACCTTTGTCAAGGTAGATACTATAGATAGGTAGATAGACAGATGCAAAAATGTAGGCACCACAGCCAAAATAGAAAAATCTGAAAAGTTTAATGGCTCATAGTGATGGCCATTTTTGCATTTTCCTATATTGGGTGTGCTGCCTCCATTTTTACATATATTTTGAGGATTGGTTTATGCCTGGGATGATTTTGCACCCCTCTTTATTTTGCACTGATTTTTTTTAAATAGATAGATAGATAGAAGCTGTTTTTATTTAGTGTTGGATCCTACACGCCCTTTACATTTGTAGGCATATAGCCAGGGAGAGGCATGTTTGATGAATATTGAGTTTAATAATATATCAAACAAAGTGCCCAAGTCGAGGCTGATGGTATTTCATGATTTGGCCAATTTGTGCGCTAAGGAACGCCACTTTTATAAGTATATTCCATATACTAATGTAATGTAGTGTAGTTCAAATTTCATAAAGTCAATATTGGCATATATCTTATTGCTTACTGTGTGCTGCTGTATTATTTTGCTTATATATAAAAACTTTTGTTTACATAAAATAATACAAGTTTATCCAACCTGCAGCTCACAACACGTTTATAGCACTAATAGACTCCTGTACAGACTTTGTGTCTTATTCTATTGTAACACTGAACAGGACTGAAGTCCTATCATAGAGTACAAGTAGAATAGAACACGTCACATTCTCCTAATATTGATTTAGGCATGTAAGCCTCTTATAATGATTGTTTAGTAGAAATGATTTTTCCAATGAAGACTTTGCATGTATTTCCTTTGACTTCCATCACTCACATCCCCAGTTGGGCTGACAACTAAATTTCTATAACTCAGACAAACACACATACATACTAGAGACAATTTCATAGGAAGCTAATAAACCCTTCAGTTTGTCTTTGGAGTGTGGAGAACATTGAGCAAATCAATGCAAACAGAGGGAGAATATCGAAACCCTAGGCAGATTTTTTTTTCCGTTGGATCTAATCTTAGAGTGCTGCAAGAAATGATAGACTGGTCTGTAATATTCTTTTATATTGTGAATACTTGGTAACATACAAATACAATATACCATTATATATGTGATATATATATCATTTAAGTTACTTTTTATACAAATGCAGTCTATGTAGATATAGAAACTTTATAAACCTGCTGTCATTGTAAATGTGCAGGATATAAAAAGGAGTCCTCCACTTTAATTAAGCATTTGTTAACTGTTCCCGGCTGGTTATTTCACACTCTAACAATTCGAACAATGTAGCAGCCGGAGCACATGTTCTATACTCCTTACTGCCATCGCCAGTCAATAGGTAGAACAAAGACTTCTCTTCAGTAGGAAATACTGTTTTCATCCCTCCAGGATTTACCAAACATTATATTGAACACTGACCAAAGATTTCCCCAGAAACACAAAGCACTTGGGATCTTTTATACTATTATTAAGCATACGTCCTCACAAAAAGTCACGAGGCGCACTTAATTTTTTTCTACATAGAGAAACAAAAAAGATTAAATTGTCGTTACATGAGAAATAATCCCTGCAATTCATTTGTGTCTTCGAAAAGCAAAATTCTCTGAAGAGCCAAAATGGCCCTGATTGCTGGGTAGTAGGAAAAAAAATGGATATTGGGAATTAGAGACTCAATCAATTAAAGTAGAAGTTGGAAACTGTGAAGTTACTGCAAGTACCGTATATACTTGAGTATAAGCTGACCCGAGTATAAGCCGACCCCCCTAATTTTGCTACAAAAAACTGGGAAAACTTAATGACTCGAGTATAAGTCTAGGGTGGAAAATGCAGCAGCTACTGGTAAATTTCAAAAATAAAAATAGATACTAATAAAAGTAAAATTGATTGAGACATCAATAGGTTAAATGTTTTTGAATATCCATATTGAATCAGGAGCCCCATATAATGCTCTATACAGTTCATGATGGGCCCCATAAGATGCTCCATATTAAAATATGCCCCATATAATGCTGCACAAATGTTAATAATGGCCCCATAAGATGCTCCATAGACACATTTGCCCCATACAGTACTGCATAAAGGTTAATAAGGGCCCCATAAGATGCTCCAGAGATATTTGCCCCATATAATGCTGCACAAACTTTGAATATGGCCCCATAAGATGCTCCATAAATATATTTGCCCCATATAATGCTGCACAAACGTTGAATATGGCCCCATAATATGCTCCATAAAGATTTTTGCCCCATGTAGTGCTGCATAAATGTTGATTATGGCCCCATAAGATGCTCCATAAAGATATTTGCCCCATATAGTGCTGTACAAACGTTGAATATGGCCCCATAATATGCTCCATAGAGATATTTGCTCCATATGCTGTTGCTGTGATTTAAAAAAAAAATGACATTCTCTCCACCTCTCGTCGCTCAGGCCTCCGGCACTTGCAATACTCATCGGTCCTCGTTCCGGCACCGCTGTGTCTTCCGCATCCTCTGCACTAACATTCAGTCAGAGGGCGTGGACTAACCACGTCATTGCACCCTCTGACCTGAGCATCACTGCAGAGGACACGGAAGATGGAGCAGCGCCCGGAACGAGGAAAGGTGAATATTGCGCAGTGCTCCCCCTCCCAAATTATACTCACCTGCTCCTGGGGCGGTCCCTCCGGTCTCCGGGCGCTGACAGCTTCTTCCAGCATGAAGCGGTCACCATTACCGCTCATTACAGTAATGAATATGCGGCTCCACCCCTATGGGAGTGGAGTCAGGTCCATATTCATTACTGTAATGAGCGGTACCATGTGACTGCTCAATGCTGGAAGAAGCTGTCAGCGCCTGGAGACCGGAGATGCAGGGACCTCGCCAGGAGCAGGTGAGTATGTCACAGCTGCCGCTCTCCCTCCCCCGCCGACCCCCTGGGACAATGACTCAAGTATAAGCCAAGAGGGGCGTTTTCAGCCTAAAAAATGGGCTTAAAATATCGGCTTATACTCAAGCATATACAGTCGTTTCCTATTGTTCTGGAAAACTAAAAGACTCTTTAGCCCCTTCACCACCTTGGGTTTTTCCGTTTTTGATTCTTCGTTTTTTGCTCCACTTTTTCCCAGTGCCATATTTTTTTTTCCATCAATATGCCCATGTGAGGGCTTGTTTTTTGCTGGATAATATGTACTTTGAATGACCCCATTGGTTTGACCATATACGTAGTGTACTAGAAAATGGGGAAAAAAATCAAATGCAGTGAAATTTTAAAAAAAAGTGCAATTCAACAACTGACCCACCATTATGATTCTTCAGGTCATTACAAGTTTGTAGATGCCAAACATTTATAGGTTCTTTTTAAATAGCGAAAAAAAATCCAAAATTTGTCAAAAAAAGTCGCCATTTCTGAGGCCCGTTACTTCTCCATATTTCAGATTTGGGGCTGGGTAAGGACTTATTTTTTGTGCGCTAAGCTGATGAGTTAATTGATACCATCTTGGTGTAGATGCAATTTTTTGATTGCCAATTATAGATTTTAATGCAATGTTGCGGCAACCAAAAAAATTGTAATTTTGGAGGTTTTATTTTTTTCTCGTTACATTGTTTACCGATCAGATTAATTATTTGATAATTAATATTGATAGATCAATTTTGAATTATCTAAATATGTGTATTTTTTATTTTTTATTGTTTTATTTTGAATGGGGTAAAAGGCGGGTGATTTGATTTATATTATTAGATATGACCTAAATAGGGTGCATTTAAGGAAATAAGTGAAAAATTAAAACTTCTCATTACTTTTAGATCCATATGTGTAGTATTTTTGTGTCTGTGTATGTCATGAGGGTGTCATGACCCCCCGGGAGACCTGGAGTTAGAAGGTCACAACTGGTAATGAATCACAGATCCTCTTTAGAGATGGTGTGATTCGTGCCCTATTTTAAATGGATTTCCTTTCCGTCAGTGCTGAAGGGGTTGAGGACTCTTTCCATGCTGGCTGAGAAAATACAGGTAGTTGCTCCCAGCTGCAGCTGCCTATTTGGTCTCCTTATACTAGCTCTGTGTTTTTTTTTGTTGCCGTTGAAAGAATCTTTTTCCTTGTGCTGAGCTGTGCAGTTGCAATTTCTAGCAGTTATTGGAGAGCTTGGTGTGCAGTAGGTTTGTAAAAGTTTATCCCATTGATCTCATTCCTATTTGGTTTGTTTATTCTTCCTTTTACCTACCTTCCACCCTATTTTTTATGAGTGTATTGTATGATAGTTGTTTTCAGTAACCCTTTGTCTGTTTTTGTGTCTTGTTTCCCTTACATTTCTGTCCCATGCCTCATGGGGTGGGGGAGGGACAGATTAGGGAATAACATGAGCTTAATAAGGTCTAAGACCCAGGCCTTTCTACCTTCAAGAGTATCCCTGGGGCAGGGATAGTTAGGGTCCCAGTTCTAGTGACAGTTGTAGGCCTCTCACCCTTACTCCAAATTGTCATATCGTGACAGTGTGGTACCCACTGTTTGTGATGTAAAAATCTACATATATAATAAAATATATATATAATGTATATAATTATAATATATGTATATCTTAATGAAAATAGATTGGAAGCAGCACTCCAATGTAAATCAGTGTTAAAATGTGGACTTTATTCACACAGATAAATTTGAGGTTTCAGCTCTTCTTTTGCAGTCCTTTCTCAAGCATCAGAGAGAGACTTGAGAAACTTTGCTTGTATCTGTCTGAATAAAGTCCACGTTGTATCACTGATTTCCTTTGGACTGCTGCATCCAATCTATCTTTTGTACATTTGGAGACATCTTGGCTGGTTGATCGTGGAAGTATTGTACCTACAACATTAGTACTGTGCTACATATATATATGTATATATATATATATATATATATATATATATATATATATATATATATATATATGTTAGGGCTAGCGGAACGCACCAAATGAATATATAGATTTTATTATGATAGATGCGTTCGCAGCCCGGGGTCCACCGTGCAGGAGAACCTGCTGCTAGCAAATAGTGGAACTAAATGACGGTGTTAGCTAACTCTGTTACTTCACAGAGCAGCCGTGAACTCAAAGCACTGCGCCCTGTTAGACTCCACAGAGGCACAGGCTAACTGCCTAAACAAGAGCAGTCAGTGGTCATGCATGCACATGAAACTCCTTGCCGGAGGTGCCAGCATTCTAAGGGCTTATTTCGGCCAGGTCCCTGAATACCCAAGCATACAAACTCCTCGCCGGAGGTGCCAGCATTCTAGGGGCTTATTTCAGCCGGGTCCCTGAACACACTCATACAAGACCACACTGGCGCAAAGTACATAAATAAAGAGCAATACTAGCCGGGTCCCTGAACACACTCATACAAGACCACACTGGCGCAAAGTACATAAATAAAGAGCAATACTAGCACATGGCCGTGCGGCCATGCGAGCCTTAAATAGTAGCAGCACGTACAGGACCTTCCTGGAAGGACCAATGAGAGGCTGGCACAGAGCGTGAGCACCTACAGGACGTTAGCTGCAGTGTCTGATAATGTGACCCTCGATCTCCACTGAGAGATCTTACTCTGGGCATGCTCAGAACGAGAAAAGCAGGACTTAGTCCCAGAAGCGTCTGCTCGCCGCTGCTCAGCACTGACTTCAATGGCAGAAGCAGGAAAAGCAGCAGTAACTCTCTGTACAGAGTCAGACTGAGCGAGATGCTGGGACTGACATCTCCACTGAGCAGACTCCACAGCGGCAGGAGAAGAATGGGAGACCACAGCGGAGATGGCCCGAGATTCCCCCTGTGCAGAGATGGGAACTCGACCCCTAACATATGTATATATATATATATATATATATATATATATATATATATATATAGCACATAACTAATGTATATATAAATACATACAGTTGTGATCAAAAGTTTACATACCCTGACAGAATTGTAGCTTTCTTGGCATTTTTTCAGAGAATATAAATGATAACGCCAAAACTTTTTCTCCACTCATGGTTAGTGGTTGGGTGAAGTCATTTATTGCAAAAATACTGTTTTTTCTTTTTAAATCAAAATGACAACCTAAAACATCCAAATAACCCTGAACAAAAGTTTACATACTCTGGTGATTTTGACCTGATAACATGCACAGACGTTGACACAAATGGGTTTGACTGGCTACTAAAGGCAACATCCTCACCTGTGACCTGTACAGGAAAAGGTAGTTGAACTGCATAAAATAGGAAAGGGATACAAAAAGATATCCAAGGAATTGATAACACCATTCAGGAGCGTCCAATCTGTGATTAACAAATGGAAAATCAGGGGCTCTGTAAAAACAAAACCACGGTTAGGTAGACCAACATAAATTTTGTCCACAGCTGCCAGGAAAATTGTTCGGGATGCAAAGAAAAACCCACAAATAACATCAGCTGAAATACTGGACTCTCTGAAAACTAGCGGTGTGTCTGTTTCAAGATGCACAGTAAGAAGGTACTTGAAGATAAATGAGCTGAAAAAAGTTTCTCACTTACAATATGCAAAACAGCACAGAGACAAGCCTCAAAACTTCTGGAACAAGGTAATTTGGAGTGATGAGACTAAAATTAAACATTTTGGCCACAACAATAAAAGTTACATTTGGAGAGAGGTCAACAAGGCCTATGATGAAAGGAACACCATTCTTACTGTAAAGTACGGAGGTGTATCGCTGGTGTTTTGGGGATGTGTGATCTACAAAGACACAGGAAACTTAGTAAAAGTTGAAGGAAAAATGAATGTAGCAAATTTTCAGTAATTACTGGAGGCAAATTTGCACTCATCAGCTCAGAAGCTGCGCATGGAACATGCTTGGATGTTCCAGCATGACAACGAATCAAAACACAAGGCCAAGTAGACCTGTCATTGGCTACAGCAGAACAAAGTAAAGGTTCTGGAGTGGCCATCTCAGTCTCCTGACCTCAATATAATTGAGAAACTCTGGGGAGATCTCAAGCACTCAGTTCAAGCTAGACAGCACAGGAATTTACAGGAATTGGAGGTCTTTTGCCAAGAAGAGTAGGCAGCTTTACCATCTGAGATAATAAAGATCCTCATCCACAACTACCACAAAAGACATCAAGCTGTCATTGATGTTAGAGGGGGAATTCACGGTATTAAGAAATGGGGTATGTGAACTTTTCATCAGGGTCATTTGGATATTTTGGGTTGTCATTATGATTTAAAAAGAGAGAACACAGTAGATTGGCAATAAATGGCTTCATCCAACCACTAATCATGAGTGGATAAAACGTTTTGGTGTTATCATTCATATTGTCTGAAAAAAGGCCAAGAAAGCAAAAATTCTGCTGAGGTATGTATACTTTTGAGCACAACTATATATATATAGATATATAAAAATCCAGAAAAATTGGAGGCAGCACACCTTCTGTATTGAAAAGGAGCTATTTAGTCAGCCGAGAAGGCGACATTTCGGCCCTTTCCTAATGAGACCGAAACATTGCCTTCTGGGCTGATTAAATAGCTCTTTTTCACTACAAATGGTGTGCTGCCTCAAATTTTTCTGGATTTTTATAATTGAGGGCTCTGCACCCAGACTCTTTCTTTGTGCTGCTCTAATTTTCTTCCTCTTTTAGATATATATAGATATATATACAGTATATATATTTGGAGCAACACAATCAACTGTGTAATATGGTATCTTACACCCTTTCCCTCTGCATTATTTCAATCCTTTAACTCCCTTCCCATGGCATAAAGTGTTGAGGTTCCTGTAGTCAGCACCTATCAAGTCATCTCTAAAGATAAGAACCTGTCTATCTATCTATATATCTATCTAGAAAAAATAGAGCAGAGAGCAGCACCTGAGCAATGGCAGTAGTTGGGTGCAAGGCTTCACAGATACATACCAGTCCTTATATTAGAAAAATCAAAGATGCAGCACACCATCATTTTTGAAAATCACCATCAAGCTTGAAAAAGGCTCACACACATAGCCGAAATGTTGTGCACAAATGGGCTATTTAAATAGCTTTTTGTGTGCTAAAATTATGTTCTGCTGCTTCTTTGATTAATCTATCTATCTACCTACCTATCCATGTTAGGCATCAGGATTTTCCTGCTGCACGGGATGGATCCTGGGCCTTGTCAGGTGCTGTGGTCTCCCATTTGGTCCCAGCTGCTGGGACCACTGTTTAGCATGGACATTGGTCCCAGCATCTTGCTCAGGCTCGTGCCACACCTTTGGTTACTGCTGGCTCTTCAGTCAAGTCTATGATAACCAGTGTATTGCACGCGCCGCACTGCTTACTGGAGTCTAAGTCCAGAAATCACTTTACTGAGCATGTCCGTGATATGACACCGTCTCATTGGTGCTTGGACATCAGCTGCGCTGGTGATGTAGCAGCTTTCATGATTGGCCCATGGATGATGTCAGCGTGAGTGTTTGGGGTGAAGCTTTGCGTGTTAAAGCTTCCTGCGATGCTCACGGGTGTGCTAGTATCATTTATGTTTGGCTATGTGTGAGGAGACTCTATCATTCTGCCTGCAAGTGCTGTATGTCTGTCTAGCTTTGGGACTGTACACTCAGGCAGGCAGCTAGCGTCAGTGCAGGTAATTAGTTTGGCTTAGCATCTGGTTCCTACATGTGTGCGGTTAGCACAGCAGAGTTCCAGAGCAAGCATAACTCTAGTCAGGGCATTAAGTTCAGAGCATCTGGTTCATTTCTGTGTGCAAGTGACACAGCTCTGTTGCAGAGTATCTCTTTCATTTCTGTGTGCGAGTGACACAGCTCAGTTGCAGAGCATCTCTTTCGTTTCTGTGTGCAAGTGACACTGCTCTGTTACAGATTATCTCTTTCATTTTTGTGTGTGATTGACGCAGCTTTGTTGCAGAGTATCTCTTTCATTTCTGTATGTGAGTGACACAGCTCTGCTGCAGAGCATCATTTTAATTTCTGAGTGCGAGTGACACAGCTCTGTTGCAGAGCATCTTTCATTTCTGTGTGCGAGTGACACAGCTCAGTTGCAAAGCATCTCTTTAATTTCTGTGTGTTCTAGTAAATCACTCACTGTGTGTTCCATCATTGTACACTAGCAGCAGTTTTCCATCTCTGCACGGTTGACCCCGAGTTGCGATTGCGCTTTATTATTTATCTTATTTAGCACAATCTGCTAATTCTATCTATCTATCTATCTATCTATCTATCTATCTATCTATCTATCTATCTATCTATCTATATCAAAAGCAGTACCAGCTACAAAATTTGGGTACCAAGCTCCCAGGCAATTGCCAGGCCTGTCAGACATTATGAAGTGATGTTTAAGTCCAACATCATGACCTGGCTTAAAAAAAAGTTAACATTTTTGGACTGAAACACAGTCACACGGGCTAAAATAGTCCACTCATTGCATTTTGTTCTATTGGTGTGCTGCCTCCGTACTTTTTTCATAATATCTATCTAACCTACCTATGGAAAAAATAAGAGATTTTGTCTTTTATTATACAGAAAAGTACGGAGTTTGCTTTTTTTTTTCATTTATAATATTATCCAAATGAAAATGTAGCATGATGACTGATGTGTAATGTTCTGAGCAGTGTTGGTAAGTACTATTAAGTGACTGCAATTTGCTTTGATGGAGCCAAATATATTGTCTCTCATATAAACAGAAATGTAAATGAGATATCCAGAAACAATAGTGAAATTACAATCTACAGTATGTAAATGAAAAGTAACATCTGAAGAGTAATTATTAGTTGTCAATTTTATGTAGAAACAGTGGCATTTCCAGTTATTTAAAGGGAATTTGTGAGTACAAAATGACTGTTCAAACTAAGCACTGCACCTAGTAGGGAATTAATGGACTTTCTCATTTACTTGTTTTACACCTATCTCCGACCTCATCTTCCTCTTCTAAAGTTAAAGCCGTCAATCAAACAAGATGAGGGTGAAAATAAATGCAAAACAAGTAGGTGGCAAGGTTCACTGAACTATATAAAAATCCAAAAAAGTTAAACCGCACCCTATGTCCATACAGCTTCCATACGCATGTTGGCGCAAGTCAATGCCAGGGGGTCAGCCCGGCTACAAAGCCAAATCCCAAAACAGAAGAAAGACAGCGCCACAACGGCCAGTGATGAAAGTCTTACATATTTAATCTGCCACTGAACTATATAGTCACACCCATAGTGTACCAAGCCATTTATTAGCATATGTGTATTATTTCTGACTAATGCAGAAACAGATTTGGACACTGTGGGTACAACTTTTATTAGGACTATGTTGCTTACAAGGTATTGAGCTTGGTTTGAACAGTCATTTTTTTGTGCTGACAGACTCCCATTAAAGTGTTTGCAAAACTGTTTAACTCACTTATAAAATTCTGATATTTATAGTAGATGTCTATCTGGACTATCCAAAAAATCTCAGATGTACAGTTGGCACAAAGTTATGTTTGTCATTTGTCAAGACAAACCACGTTACATTTTTACCTGTATTTTGCCAACGAGTGGCGCAGAAAACCAGAACCTATACAAGTCACCGCAATATGTGTCCTATGATTATAAGACATTGAAACATTTGGACATGACACATCAAAGACCTCGACTTTCTCCTGTGTGTGAGTAATCTCTAGTCTAAAGGGCAAAATACCTGTTGATGGGATATAACCTAGAAAATACACGTAACCATTACTCATGAAAATCTGACTCATGTCCTTACAGGATGAACCTTTATGTGATCTTCACAGCTTGAGCCATGATACAGTGCCAGAGGCTTAACGTAGCACGCCAGGACCCCAGTGCAAACTCTGTAACAGAGACCCACTAGAAAAAAAAGCTCACAAGTACTGGAAATATTGTGGATTTTCTGGCCAGGCTTGTGGGTAGAATATCTACAGAATACTACAGCAGCAGTGGAATGGATTAGATTTTATTAAATCTCATTCCCAGAGTCCGGAAAAATATCTGCCTGTAAATTGACATGAAAAACCAAGAGAAAAAAGAAACTGACAAAAGGTCGAAATGGTGGTAAAAAAAGTCAAGGTTTATTAGATCAAGATATAGGTGCAAGTAGGGAGGTGGAATAACCAGAAAAAGTGTGTCACAAAAACGATATGCAAATAAAAATTATATACCAAATAAAATAAAATGAATCCAAGGTATCACAAAATACACTTATATTAAATAGAGGATTATCAATGCAGACAAAAAGATCATCATCCAATGCCCAAAGAAAACTTAACATTCAGTAGCATAGTGGTGAAAATCCTGCTATATTAACCCCTTAACGACCAGGGGCATTTCAGTTTTTGAATTTCCGTTTTTTGCTCCCCTTATTCCCAGAGCCATAACTTATTTATTTTTCAGTCAATATGGTCGTGTGTGGCTTATTTTTTGCAGGACAAGTTGTACCTTTGAATGACTCCATTGGTTTAACATATTGTGTACTGGAAAATGGGAAAAAAATCCATGTGCAGTGAAATTGAAAAAAAAGTGCAATTTCACAGTTTTTTTTTTTTTGCTTTACCATGTATGCTAAATGCTTAAACTGACCTACCATTATGATTCTCCAGGTCATTACGAGTTCATAGACACCAAACTTGTCTAGGTTCTTTCTTATTTAAGTTTTGAAAAAAAAAATCCAATGTTTGTTTTAAAAATAGCGCCATTTTCTGAGATCTATAACGTCTCAATTTTTCTTGATCTGAGGCTAGGTAGAGCTTATTTTTGCGCATCGAGCTGACGTTTTTATTGATACCATTTTGGTGCAGATACTATCTTTTGATCGCCCATTATTGCATTTTAGGCCGGCCTCACAATCAGCGTATGTAAATACGGTCCTTTTTTTTACGGCCGCAATGCGCAGAAAAGTCCCCAAAATAGTGATCCGTATGTCATCCGTAGGCAGGGTGTGTCAGCGTATTTTGCACATGGCATCCTCCGTATGTAATCCGTATGGCATCGGTACTGCAATATTTTCTCGCAGGCTTGCAAAACAGACATCTAATGGATTTATGTGCTCAAATGTTCGTTAAAACATATATACAGTATATATACAGTATATATATATATATATATATATGTAATTGAGACACATATATATTCTGTATTTATATTTAATTCAGCGTGATATATGTGAAAAGCCGGTAATTCAATTGCCGGCTTTTCATTTCTCCTTCCCAAACCCGACAGGATATGAGACATGGTTTACATGCAGTAAACCATCTCATATCCCCTTTTTTTTTTGCATATTCCACACCACTAATGTTAGTAGTGTGTATGCACAAAATTTGGGCGCTGTAGCTGCTAAAATAAAGGGTTAAATGGTGGAAAAAATTGGCATGGGCTCCCGCGAAATTTTCTCCGCCAGAGTGGTAAAGCCAGTGACTGAGGGCAGATATTAATAGCCTACAGAGGGTCCATGGTTATTGGCCCCCGCGGCTACAAACATCTGCCCCCAGCCACCCCAGAAAAGGCACATCTGTAAGATGCGCCTATTCTGGCACTTGGCCACTCTCTTCCCACTCCCCTGTAGCGGTGGGATATGGGGTAATGAAGGGTTAATGTCACCTTGCTATTGTAAGATGACATTAAGCCAGATTAATAATGGAGAGGCGTCAATTATGACACCTATTCATTATTAATCCAATTGTATGAAAGGGTTAAAAAAACACACACACATTATTAAAAAGTATTTTAATGAAATAAACACACAGGTTGTTTTAATATTGTATTGCTCTCTCAATCCACCTGAAGACCCTCGCTCTGAAAAATAATAAACCAACAATATACATACCTTCAGATGATCTGTCACGTCCCACGAAGTAAATCCATCTGAAGGGGTTAAATCATTTTACAGCCAGGAGCTGTGCTAAAGCACTCGCTCGTGCCTGTAAACCCCCGGGTACTGAAAGGAAAGCAGGATGATCTGTACTTACCTTGAGTTGCGCTGATGCGCCCTCTGCTGGATGTCCTCATGAACTGGAGCCTTCGAAAAGTTCCCACGCTCGAGTTCATATGAGGACATCTAGCAGAGGGCGCATCACCGCAACTCAAGGTAAGTACAGATCATCTTGCTTTCCTTTCAGTACCCGGGGGTTTACAAGCACGAGCGAGTGCTTTAGCACAGCTCCTGGCTGTAAAATGATTTAACCCCTTCAGATGGATTTACTTCGTGGGACGTGACAGATCATCTGAAGGTATGTATATTGTTGGTTTATTATTTTTCAGAGCGAGGGTCTTCAGGTGGATTGAGAGAGCAATAAAATATTTAAACAACCTCTGTGTTTATTTAATTAAAATACTTTTTAATAATGTGTGTGTGTTTTTTTAACCCTTTCATACAATTGGATTAATAATGGATAGGTGTCATAATTGACGACTCTCCATTATTAATCTGGCTTAATGTCACCTTACAATAGCAAGGTGACATTAACCCTTCATTACCCCATATCCCACCGCTACACGGGAGTGGGAAGAGAGTGGCCAAGTGCCAGAATAGGCGCATCTTACAGATGTGCCTTTTCTGAGGTGGCTGGGGGCAGATGTTTGTAGCCGGGGGGGGGGCAATAACCATGGACCCTCTCTAGGCTATTAATATCTGCCCTCAGTCACTGGCTTTACCACTCTGGCGGAGAAAATTTCGCTGGAGCCCACGCCAATTTTTTCCGCCATTTAACCCTTTATTTTAGCAGCTACAGTGCCCAAATTTTGCACATACACACTACTAACATTAGTAGTGTGGAATATGCAAAAAAAAAGGGATATGAGATGGTTTACTGTATGTAAACTGTATGTCTCATATCCTGTCGGGTTTGTGAAGGAGAAATGAAAAGCCGGCAATTGAATTACCGGCTTTTCACTAACACCGCTGCGTATTTCTCGCAAGTGACACTGCTGGTCCCTGTGGAATCCGTATTTTTCTCGCCCCCATAGACTTTCATTGGTGATTTTTTTTGCGCAATACGGTGACAAATGCAGCATGCTGCGATTTTCTACGGCCGTACAAGACCGTATATTACGGATGCGTAATATACGCCTGATAGGAGCTGGGCCATAGAGAATCATTGGGCCATGTGTAATGCGAATTTTACAGATGTAGTTTATGCGCTCATATGTCCGTAAAACTCGCTAGTGTGAGGCCGGCCTTATTGCAATGTAGTGGCGACCAAAGAAACTTAATTCTGATGTTTATTTTATTTATCTTGTTATGGTGTTTAACGATTGGATTAATTCTTTTTTTGTATTGATATATCGGGCGATTCTGAATTTAGCAATACCAAATATGTGTATGTTTGATTTTTTTTATTGCTTTATTTTGAATGGGGGAAAGGGGGGTGATTTGAACTTTTAAAGTATATTTTTAAAAAACTTTCTTTTTACTTTTCACTTGCTTCAATAGTCTCCATGGGAGAGCAAAAGCTATAATACTTTGATCGCCTGTGCTACATACAGGTGATGATCAGATCGCCTGTGTGTAGCAGAAATGCTCACTTGCTATGAGCGACGATCACATGGCGGTGCTAATTGCAATATGGCAATAATAATCATAGAGGTTTGCTGCAGACTTCTGGTTGTCATGCCGACCTATTGGTGACCCGCGATCATGTGACGGGTCACCGATAGGCAGGATTAGCGAAGCACTTCCAGTAAGCGTAAGTTAAATGCCACTGTCAGAGATTGACAGAGGCATTTAGCAAGTTAACAGCCACGGATGGATCATGATTCTACCTGCGGCTGTTGCAGGCACGTCAGCTGTTATGTGGCCAGAAAGGTGCGTACTATTACGCCCAACGTCGGAAAGGGATTAAACCTTGAAGTAGTATGTTTGCATGTGTTTTTGTCTCCAAAGAAAAAATGAAGGTGCTATAGTGCATAGATACCTGGAAGGAAAAGGGGCTCCTAGCACATATAATGTGGCTAAGTAATCCGAGTAGTATATAATAAGGTAGGTGATGTAAATACTGTAAATATATATACCTGGGCATAAGCCAGAAATCAAGGGTCACATAAGGATGCACCAACTCTGATGCCCGTTTCAGCGTCTTTCGTCAGGGGTTGGGGGTCATCTAGAGAAGGGGAATTTTAAAAACTAGGTACCAAGCAATAGAAGCAAGTGATTGGTGTGGTTTGAAATGAGTAAGCTCAGGATGTCATCGAGCATCACCAAGTCCTCTCCCCACGTGACTGCCAAAGATGCGGTCATGTAATACGGTTCAGAAGGTAACGATGGGAAAGGGGTGGAGACACCCGGAATGCAGTGCATGCTCATATACCATCTGGTATGCAGAAATTGAGGCCAGATGATGTCATCAATCTCGTGGTTTGCTTGTAAGATACTATGTGGCTTGTAAGATTTCATGTGGCAATCTATAAATAGGAATGATGTACGAGAAATATATATGTATGAATTGATCAAAGTAATACTATAGGTTAAAATGTGAATAAAAATAAATATAAATAAATACAAATAAAATTATGAATATATACGAGTATGAAATGGAATCAATATAATTAAATATGGGTTGATAAATAATGGAGAAAATAATATAAATAAAAATAATGAAAATAAGTTAATAGGGATAGTAAACATACATGTCAATGTGCATAAATAAATAAGTGTGTAAATGAGCATGTATAAATCAATGAATAAATAAACATGAACATGTGGTAATGGCACCAATATGTGCATCTTTTCAGTTAGCCATTAAAAGGTATCAACCACTCAGGACTCTCACTTCTAAATATTTTTGTTGCAAATTATGTATTAAGGGTGAAAGTATGAGTACAGTGTAAGCAACCCCAACAAGGGCAAGTCTGACAAAAAAATGTGCCTGGTTTTATAATGGCCAGTTACAGGATGGTCGCTTACATTTTTTTGAGTGTTGGAAGGTGATACTTGGATCTTTGGTCAAATAACGGGATTGTTTAGAATCAGCCATTGACATGTAGACATGTAGAGAAGAACTTAAATCCACATCATGTTGATTATTTCTGTGGATTACAAAGCAAAGCAGATGACATAGTTTTCAATACATAGAATTAAATCTGCATAAAAATCTGTGACAAAATCCACGTGAAAAACAGCTTGGTTTGTGGAATATATGTTGAAATCTAAAATATTTTTTTTGCAGCTCATAAATAATACAGGATGAAGCTTTGAGCATTCTGAAGTACCATTTCCAGTGTGGGACTTTGAACTTGTAAGCTTGTTTAACTTAGAAAAATGACGCCTCAGAGGAGATCTCATTTATATGTATAACTATACTCTACCGTTCAAAAGTTCAGGGTCACTTAAAAATTTCCTTATTTTTGAAAGAAAAGCACAGTTTTCACAATTAAGCTAGAATTAAATGATTCAGAAATACACTTTATACATTGTTAATGTGGTAAATGACTATTCTAGCTGCAAACTTCTGATTTGTAGTGCAATATCTACATAGGTGTATAGAGGCCCATTTCCAACAGCCATCACTCCAGCGTTCTTATAGTACTTTGTGTTTGCTAACTGTGTAAGAAGGCTAATGGATGGTTAGAATACCCTTGAAATGCCTTGTGCAAGTATGTTAGTACAGCTGAAAACAGTTTGGTTGATTAGAGAACTTACAAATCTGACCTTCATTTGAGCTAGTTGAGAATCTGGAGCATTACATTTGTTGGTTCCATTAAACTCTCAAAATGGCCAGAAAAAAAAGAACTTTCATGTGAAATTCGACAGTCTATTCATGTTCTTAGAAATGAAGGCTATTCTATGTGAGAAATTGCCAAGAAACTGAAGATTTCCTACAACGGTGTGTACTGCTCCCTTCAGAGGAGAGCACAAACAGGCTCGAACAAGAGTAGAAAGATAAGTGGAGGCCCCGCTGTGCAACTAAGCAACAAGACAAATACATTAGAGTCTGTAGTTTGAGAAATCGACACCTCACATGTCCTCAACTGGCAGCTTCATTAAATAGTACATGCAAAACGCCAGTGTCAACGTCTACAGTGAAGAGGCGACTCCTGGATGCTGGCCTTCAGGGAAGAGTGGCAAAGAAAAAGCCATATCTGAGACTGGCTAATAAAAGGAAAATATTAATATGGGCTAAATAACACAGACATTGGACAGAGGAAGATTGGAAAAAAGTGTTATGGACAGATGTATCCAAGTTTGAGGTGTTTTAATCAGGCAGAAGAACATTTGTGAGATGCAGAACAACTGAAAAGATGTTCTGTCAAGCATGGTGGAGGTAATGTGATGGTCTGGGGTTGCTTTGGTGCTGGTAAAGTGGGAGATTTGTACAAGGTAAAAAGGATTTTGAATAAGGAAGGCTATCACTCCATTTTGCAACGCCATGCCATACCCTGTGGACAATGCTTGATTGGAGCCAATTTCATCCTACAACAGGACAAAGACCCAAAGCACACCTCCAAATTATGCAAGAACTATTTATGGAAGAAGCAGGCAGCTGGTATTCTATCTGTAATGGAGTGACCAGCGCAGTCACCAGATCTCAACCCCATTGATCTGTCGTGGGAGCAGCTTGACCATATGGTATACAAAAAGTGCCTATCAAGCCAAACCAACTTGTGGGAGGGGCTTCTGGAAGCATGGGGTGAAATTTCTCCAGATTCCCTCAGCAAATTAACTGCTAGAATGCCAAAGGTCTGCAATGCTGTAATTGCTGCAAAGTTCTAAGAAGAAAGGCGTGCACTCTGGGGATATGGGGCTGGTGCAGGCTGAACCTGGATGGAATCCAGATAACTCAAAGTTGAAGAAAACAACCGCACTCAGAATATGAATTTGCGTCATAAACGTGAAATTTTTAATAGGGAACACCACAGTGATTTAATCAAGTGTTGAGGTAATGGCTCACACTACGGCCAATCTCCCTGCCTCTGGACCCACAGGTACTGTATGTCCGGTACCGCCACTCACATACTTTTAGTGCTCCTGGCGCCGCCATTCCCATACTTTTCAATTCCCTGACTTAGTGCCTTTCTATCTTTAGGGCTTGTAGGGATCTCATTCCCTGTCTGTGCCATTCCAGATCCTCATATTTTCCTCTTTACTCCAGTGGTAGGTGTGCTATATATTCTTGGTTTCTTTAGGGTTACTCAGCCCTTTATCTTTTATCTATTGTTTCTTCATATTACTCTCTCTCCTACTCTGGTTGCCCTTTTTTGGCGTTTTCTCACATCACTTTGTTTTATTCTACTGCATTTTGTCTGTATTGGTTATTTTTCTATGATTTTTGTTCTCTGTATATGATCTCTAATATACTGATTTTCTATGTTTTTACAGTAAAATTTGATAAAGGCCCAACAAGGGGTCGAAACGTTACCTCAACACTTGATTAAATCACTGTGGTGTTCCCTATTAAAAATTTCACGCTTATGACGCAAATTCTTATTCTGAGTGCGGTTGTTTTCTTCATCTTTGAGTAATTGCTGCAAAGGGAGCATTCTTTGACGAAAGCAAAGTTTGAAGGAGAAAATTACTGTTTCAAATAAAAATCTTTTTTTTGAACCTTGTCAATGTCAGGACTAGATTTTCAATTCATTTGGCAACTCATTTGATTAATAAAAGTATGAGTTTTCATGGAAAACACAAAATTGTCGGGGTGACCCTAAACTTTTGAATGGTAGTGTATGTGTGTTCAATACAAAGTCCTGGCATGTGACTGATTCTTTCCAAAGATCTTACAAAGGAACAAAGTACATTCATTACATATGGAAGAAAGGCGGTTCCAGCAGGTGAGTAGGAAAGGGTTCTTTACAGTAAGAGCAGTCAAACTGTGGATTGCCCAACAGAAGAGGTAGTAATGGCAGATACTATAACAACCTTTATAAGAGGGCTGGATGATTTCCTCACAATAAATAGCATTGTGGGATTTAAATAATCCAGCAATAGAGTATGTGTAACTGGTGGATTAAGGTTGAACCTGTTAGACTTTTTTTCTACCTTTTTAACTACGTGAGCATAAAACAATTTCGAAGAAAGTGGAAAGGAAGAGAGATATTACACACCCTTCAAATCAGAATTAGCTTTATGACAGAAATCTGTTAACTCATTCTTCAGTCTGCTATTTACAATGGACCATATAGGCCGTAGAAGCTTCATAAACCATTAAAATGCTGAATGCAATCCTATTGCAAAATTTATTTTTGCCAAAAAATGAATTTAAATGAGAATTATTTGTTTCAAAAACTTTGCATAAATTATTAGTACAAGCAAATTCAGGAAGCAAGGGTCGGGGAAGGAATTTGCATTAAAATGATTTTCTGGACAGTCCATTTAAATAGTTATACACTAAAGCACCACTCCAGCATTTTTTTTTCCATTTCAGCACTGGAGTGGTGCTACTAATTTAAGTTCTCTGCACCTTGCATATACTTACCACGCGCCGTCTTCAGCTCTTTTCAACGCCCCTCCAGTCCTGCACCACCATCTTGTGACCGCAACTTCTGACTGATCGGAAGTCAGATGGAATGGTAACAAGCTCTTAATGCAAGTCTATGAGAGACAGAGTAAGGCTGTCATAGACTTGCATTGAAAAGTGACCTCCAGCTCACTCTCTAAAACGCTCTATATTCGGCAGGTCACAAACTGCTGGAGACCGACTGGATCGGCGTCTATAAATGATGAAGATGACGGCTGGTGAGCATGAAACTAAGTGCAGGAGCCTTAAATTAGTAGCACCACTCAGGCGCTGCTATAACAAAATGCTGGAGTGGTGCTTTAACCTCACAGAGTACCAGCTCAATTCACATTTTTACTTTAAAAGTGATGAGACATGAATCCATAGAGGCTGAAGAAACTTTACTGTAATTCTATTTCTAAAGTTTAATTACCCGCCCACAAAGATAAAGGCAGATATGGATTGTGTGATGTCCATAGTCTCTCTAAACACATAAGAAACTAAATTAAACTCCGGGTAGCTCCAATACAAAGACGACCAATTTATGTCAACTGTGCTCGGCATGGGGCTGCAAATAATGCTAACACAGCAGTTGCGGAAGAAGAATGAAGCCCACTGAGGGTTTATTAAGAACAATTTAAACAGAATGCAGCATTATTAAGCTGGTCATATTTTATAAGGGATCAATTTTACCAAATTAAAGCATTCTCACTGCACAAATCCCAATAGAACAATCTATAACTCTCCAACGAAATCTGCAGGAATCTTTTTTATTCCTTTTATACTTTTTTTCTGTGGACGTAAGCAGATTGGAGACACTTTTCACAAAGTATCAGAATATTACTAATATATCGTGAAAGCCATATTTCCTAATCTCCCAACATTAGCATACCTTGTAGACTTCAATATTACACTTGACTAAAAAGATACTGAAGGGACTGTTTTCTCGACATCCACTTGGAATAAGTAAGCTGGTTCACCATAAGGTGAGCATAAGAAGATTAATTAAATATTACTGCTGCGTTAAAAGTGGCTTTCGGAAAGGATCACACAATTGACGAGGCTTCGGGAACCATCTCAACCATATCATCTCGTTCTACTAATTTTATTTAAAGCTGTCGGAGGCCAAGTACAAAATGAAGTCCATTGGGGGCACAGTTTTCAAAGTTTATTTGCTTTCTTTTTGTCATAAGGCAAACTTCTCTGTGATGTTACAAAAAACTTCCTAAGATCTGCACAAGGAATATACGGTAGTCTTATTATTATCTCACACATACCATTTTTATGTGTTTTTTTTTCTAGGATATTAAACAGTTCATTAAAAATGCTAAAAGCTACAAAATGTTTTAAAGTCCAGTTAAAAAGATTTTCCAGGATTGTTTTAAGGAAAAAAAAATCTTGTTTTGTGCCAAGCTTTTAACCTCTTAACGACTGCCTTTTAACTGCTGCAGTTAAGGGTACTTAGTCCTAAGAGCTGCTTTTTAAAGGCACTGAGAAGTAAGTGTATTGCGCCCCCCCCAGCATCGATAAATCTCTGGCATCCCTGGAGAACAAGGTCAGGGCTGGTTTCTGGTCCCCTGTTACATGATCGCCGTGATTCAAAGAATAATGGCGATCACAAAAAAGTCTGATTTACAATTAATTTCTCTCTCCCTTGATATGATCTAGCATATCAGATAAAAGAGAAATGGGGTCCTTTGAGCTCCTGATACCTCCGCCATCCCTGGACCCTCATATTCCATCCCCGAGCATTCTGTCTCATCTTCCTGGTGCAAGTCATATCAAAGAAATGTTATTGCTATCATAAAGTTCAATATGTCATGAAAAAACAGTCTCAGAATCAGTGGGATCTGTTGAAGCGTACCAGAGTTTTAACCACATAAAGTGACACTGGTCAGAATTGTCAAATTTGGCTTGGTCATTAAGGTCAAAATTGGCTTGGTCATTAGGGGGTTTAGCCAATGTTATTTTTCTTCCAGAAGTTCTAAAGAGATCTAACCTTTTTCCATATCCCTTATAACAGCAAGCAGAGATATAGAGAGAAATTAAGACCACTACCATTATCAAGAAAGGAGTCTCTTTTCCCATGAGATAAAAATAGTTTGTGCATTATATTCTATAATATCATAATGTTATTGTGGGAGACATCATCATCTACTGAGATTTTCAGCTAAGTACAGGAGGTCTCGGCAGCAGAACTCCCCATTATCAGGTATTAGTGAAATGGGAAGGGGGCTGGCTGGATTGGATTATTCAAAGTTAGTTTGACACTCATATCTTAATAAACATAAACCTGTGATAAAAATGGAAGCATTTAGTCTAGTTAGGACGAATAATAACAATAATTTGTGTATCATGCAGTATGATGACCCAACAAAGCTACCTACATAGTATGATGTCCCCTATATGTTCCCACAAGTAATGGCAATTGAAAAAAAAATAATAATAAAACTACTCACACAATTCAGCTCTCGTGCTGCTCCGGTTTGGCAGTTTACTGAGCTTTACACAGTTCTCAGATTCACAGGCCCAATGGTAGAAGAGGGAGCTGACATCTCCCTGCTCCATTATGGTGTTCACCGGTATCTCCATCCCGTGGATTCAAGTACTGGTGAAATTGAAGCACCAGGTGAGGGGTAGCTGTGTGGTGCAGTCCTGTTTCCTGTCCTTTTGCTGTCTTGGCCTGTAGGCAAGACAGCAAAAGCCAAAAGGCCTCATGTGTGCCATGGGCCGTACTTTGCATTGGTATGCTGTTGGTGCATTTTTTTAGGACTAATACAATTTAGCATGATACTATTTATATGCAAATTGCCTCTTCAGAGAAAAAGAGGCCTTGAACTCTATAGCGTCACCTATTGGAAGTAGCGATCCTACAAGTCACAATCAACCCTTTTAGGAGTCTTGCAATATGACTTAGGAATGTGCACTGAATAGCAGTATTCACACGAACCATGTATATAGGAACTGTACTAAATTCATCTATGGATAAGAGTCGCATTTGCTCGAAATGTGCTAGAAATTATTCATGCAACATATTTTATTGAAAAACCAATAAAGATTTTTTTTCACTTTTTAATCTAATGCTGGATTGGAAAACCATTGTTACCTTCGAACAGAAGGACATCACTTATTTAAATCTTTGATCTTGCCTGAGTATTGGGTGGCTCTATTTCTACATACACTGCATGACTCTTGTTGGAGTCATTGTAGGCATGATTATGCCGTTCTAGTTATTAACACACTATTCTTAATGGCAAAATATTCGGGCACCTTCTGGTACTTCACAACCATTGGGAACAGTATTTGAGAATAAACTTCTCGGGCATTGAGCTGTAATAGTTTGCAATCTGCTTTATTTTTATTAGTTTATTCTAAAACGACAAAAAAAAATTTCTTTTAAATCACGAATTTGAAATCAGTCTATAAATGTCTTTGGCTTTCTCATGCCATAAATACTCAAAAGCAGTTATTAACTATGCAAAAAAGTTAAAAAAAAAAGAAAAAAAGCGGTTATTATACATGCAAAACAGTAAAAATAAAATAAAAAAGCTGGTATTAACTATGCAAAAAAAGCAAAAAATAAAAAAGAAGTCATTAACTATGTAAGAAAAGAAAAAAAGAAAAGGAAAGTTATCTATGCAAAAGAGTAAAAATACAATTATAAAAACAGTTATTAACTATGCAAAAAAGTAAAAAAAAATATAATTAGTTTAATATTTATATTTTTAATCTGAAAAGGTAAAAGCGTCAGTAATGCACAGTAGAAACATGGGAAATGGTATTAAGAAGCTGAGGGAAAGCAAATATCTTTCTGGTACCTTCTGTATAATACTTTTGGAACATGTCCCTATTGACCCTAATACATTCAATCTAATGCTTGCTGTAAAATAACTGTTAGGGTACTGTCTCACAGTGGCACTTTGATCGCTACGACGGTACGATTCGTGACGTTCTAGCGATATCGTTACGATATCGCAGTGTCTGACACGCAGCAGCGATCAGGGATCCTGCTGAGAATCGTACGTCGTAGCAGATCGTATGGAACTTTCTTTCGTCGCTTGATCACCCGCTGACATCGCTGGATCGTTGTGTGTGACAGCGATCCAGCGATGTGTTTGGCAGAAGGAGGTTTACGGGGAGATTGCCCTCTCAAGCCACCCCTTCATTTTCACTATTTCCGGCGGTGCAGAGTTTTTTCAACTCGGTTTGTAGAGAAGTACACCACTTGAAATTGGATCCTAATAGAGGTAGGAATCTCAGTAGGAAAGAACAATTCGCCATTACCAAATTAGGCTCCAATAGAGATTTTGTGATCCGCGAAGCGGATAAAGGGGGGAATTTGGTGATCTGGCCAGTAGACCTGTACACTCAGGAGGCAAGGCGTCAACTATCTAACACTGAGTGTTATCAGGTTCTTCCCTCGGATCCCTCTCGTGTTTTTCAGTTGAAATTACACCAACTATTGGATGCTGCATTCTCTCATAGCATCATCAACAAACGAGAGAAGGAGTTCATGATGAATTCCCATCCCCGTACGCCCACCTTCTATATGCTCCCAAAAGTGCACAAATCGGTACAGGCGCCACCAGGGAGGCCCATCGTGTCGGGGATTGGGGGACTTTTGGAACGGCCTTGCATATATGTGGACTTTTTCCTGCAGCCCCTAGTTACATCTCTTGATTCCTTTATTAGGGACTCTACGTCATTGATTCTACAGATTCAGGATCTGGTCGTTCCTCCCAATACCTGGCTTGTGACTCTAGATGTAGAGTCACTCTACACCTGTATAGGACATCAACTGGGGATACAGGCTGTGTCATATTTTTTGGATCTTAATACATCTGGCGGCAGAGGACACGATTCCTTCTTATTGGATTTGTTGTTGTTCATATTGGACAAAAACTACTTTACGTTTGACCGTGTCTTCTATAGACAGGTAAGAGGGACCGCCATGGGGGCTCGGTGTGCTCCGGCGTACGCCAACCTGTTTTTAGGGTGGTGGGAAGTGACGAGGGTGTATCGTCTTGAGGAATTTTCAAAACATGTCGTCAAATGGGTACGTTACATTGATGACGTTCTATTCTTTTGGACAGGTACCAAGACAGAATGCCAAGAGTTTGTGGGAATATTGAATGATAATCCCTGGAATATCCATCTTACGTCGCAGTATTCACAGACTGAGATTGAATTTTTGGACTTGAAACTTTCTCTACATGACACCAGAGTCACTAGCACCCTTTACCGAAAACCTACTGCGACTAACAGTTTATTGCATTTCTCCAGTTTTCATCCCCAGCATCTTAAAAAGGGAATCCCTAAGGGCCAATTCTACAGAGTTAAAAGAAACTGTTCCCATCATGCTGATTTTCTCAGAGAATCCCGAGAACTCACTTCAAGATTCCGTGAGAGAGGCTACCCACAGAAGGTAATCACACAGGCCTTTGTGTCGGCTAGGGATAGGAGACGGGAGGAGCTATTACAACCCCAAGATAAGGTGCGAGACAGGCCACTTGGTATTGTTACATCGTACAACAACCAGTGGGAGGATGTGCGAGGTATTCTGTCTAAGTATTGGAATATTCTGCTGGGGGAATCTAAATTAAAATCGTTTATTTCTACACAGCCCAATTTGATCTCACGAAGGGCTAGGAATTTTAGGGACCTCCTCAGCCATAGTCATTTTCAGCGACCTGTTAAACATTTAAACAGGGGGATCAAACTTAGGGGGACATTCCCTTGTGGGAGCTGTAACATCTGCCCTTTCACAGTTCGGGATGAACTAATGTCTTTACCATTTCCTCTTTCACAGATGCCTATCAAAATGTACTTTAACTGTAAATCACGAAACCTTGTGTACGCTCTGATATGTCCATGTCCCAAGGTGTACGTTGGACAGACAACCCAAGAATTTAGGAGACGTATCCAACAACATTTCTCTAATATTACAACGGCCCGGAGTGATAACAACAAAGGGAAGACTTTGACGTCGGTGGCAGCGCATTATCTGGAGGCACACGGTGCTCATTGGAAAGGAACCAAGGTCATGGGACTAGAAGGGGTTCGGACCAACATTAGAGGTGGAGATATCTCTTTGGATCTCCTGAGACGGGAATCAAAATGGATTTATGAACTGAACAGCGTTACACCATTTGGCCTTAATGAGGACTTGCTCTTTACGGGCTTTTATAAACAGCTTTAAATAGTTATTATAGTGTTTGGTTTTGCTTTGTGACTCTCTAGGTCTAAATTGTACCTATATGGACATCACTTTTGCCTATTTGGACACCACTCCAACGTTATATATTTTTTTGATTTAGTTCAATATCTAGGTGTGTTTTGGAATACCAGCGGCGTTGCATTTGAACCTGGCTGGCGGGATTCATATGTCCTCATGCATCTGGGGGCCTGTAGTACGTGTTCTATATGTCATCTACATGGCAGTTTTGTTTCCCAGATTAAGCCCTATAGGGATATGCACATATACCTTGGCTTTTTTTTTTTTTTTTTTTTTCTCTCATAGCATAATTGACATAAGCTATCTGTAGGATAGGCTTGTCTATACCGGCATGATTCGATCGTTATTAGATAATAGTTTATTCTTATACTTTGCAAGTGACACCTGCGCCTTCTTACTCTTATATTCTTATGTGTGTGCATATGGGATTATCATTAGTACTTCCGTGTTTTGGGGTAGGCTATTTTTCTATACTAGCCATTTCTAAGACAGGCATGTTTAACATCTGCATGATTTTATCATGGCTAGATATCATTCTATCTTTAGAATTTGCAGGTGACATCTGCGCCTTCTTACTCTGAAATATCTATGTAGAATTGTATTCCGGGGTAGATGTTCACCGTTCTCTGTAGCTCTATAGCCTATATGCGGGCCCCTTGGATGGGTACAAATTAGATGTATGGCTATTTTGAATATTTTGTGCAGTCCAGTGCAAGACAGGTATCTTTGATGCCTGTGTATTGCTTTCTGGATGTGAATCCCTACAGGGCTGCACAGCACAATTAGTATATGCTGTGTTACCATGGTACCTTGGTATGAGGTAGTCATTGTGCGCGTTGCGCAGTTCAGCTTACTACCAGGAAGCACTTCATTCAAGCTTGCGAACGTCTATATGGGGTGGCCACAGATTATGGGCACCTCTGACAGGCAAGTAATATGAGTCTATATAGATTTTCTGTCTCTGCTGATATTGCAGCCGGCGTAAGACAGGTATTCCTGACACCTGCGTATTGCTCTTGAGATGTGAGTTCCTGCAGGGTTACACAACACTGTGTGTGTACGCTGTGTTACCATGGTGCCTGGGCATGGGGCTGTCACTGTGTGCAGCTGCGCAGTCGAGTCCATTACCAGGAAGCACTCCATTCAAGCCTGTGCACGCTTACATGAAGTGACTACAGATCACGGGGACCTTGGGTGTGCAGGCAAAGTATGTTTACATAGTTATCTTCTCTCTCCGCAAACACTGCAGCCCAGTGTATGGTAGATAAATCTTTGAGACGAGTCTCTCTGCATGCAGATATGGCATTGTTTATACACACTGGGTTACTATGGCACCTTGGTAGGGGGTGGTTACTGTGCGCATCTGCGCAGTTGTACCTTCTACCAGGAAGTCTTTTCACTGAAGCCTACACGCGGCAGCTCACACACAGCTGCAATAGGTAAACTTTATTGGAACCTGCATATAAGGTAAAACAGTTACAGTGGTCGGTACCCCTGACGAAGCCTCCTTTGCGGGGCGACACGCGTTGGGTCCCTCTTCCACTTGCGCTATCCACTTGGCTGCACATGTCCATGGTATTGTATGGTATGGCTACACATGGAGGTCTATGTTCGGTATTTTACCTGTAGACCTTATTCAGTGATTTGTGTGAGGCCACTCACCTCTGTGCATGCTAAAGTGAGGGTCATGCCTGTATGAGGGAGAACATTAGTCTGCACTTATGGCAGAACCCTCTGGTGTATACGGTGCTTATGATACAGGGTCAGAGGATTGTCTCTCATAGTGATCACCGGGTATACTTTATTGTGGGCCTATTTCATTGCATTACTAAGTGTATGTACAGTGGTGTCCATATAGGTATTCATGCTATGTGACATTGCCCTATTTGCCATAGCGCAGGTGCAGGCCTTATTAAGGGCCATGGTTCTAAGGAACAAGTGTGTTGCTTTTTTAATTGTTTTTAACTGTCTGTTTTCTGTATTGCGTGTTTCATGTGTTTTTGCAGCATAATAAAATTGTTTCTACTTTTTGCTAAATCCAAAGTGTGGTGATCCCCATTCATATGACCTTCGTCTTTTTCTTTGTTGTTTTTTGATGTACTGTTTTGGAGGTCAGGGTGATCCCATTATATAATCCGTGGTGCCCCCTTCATATTTATCTTCAGCGATCCAGCGATGTGTTCGCTTGTAACCAGGGTAAACATCGGGTAACTAAGCGCAGGGCCGCGCTTAGTAACCCGATGTTTACCGTGGTTACCAGCGTAAATGTAAAAAAAACAAACAGTACATACTTACATTCTGGTGTCTGTCCTCCGGCGTCTCAGCTTCTCTGCAGTGTGAGCGCCGGCCAGCCAGAAAGCGAGCACAGCGGTGACGTCTGACGTCACCGCTGTGCTTTCCGGCTATGGCGCTTACACAGTGGAGAGAAGCAGAACGCCGGGGACAGACACCGGAATGTGAGTATGTACTGTTTGTTTTTTTTACGTTTACGCTGGTAACCACGGTAAACATCGGGTTACTAAGCGCGGCCCTGCGCTTAGTTACCCGATGTTTACCCTGGTTACCCGGGGACTTCGGCATCGCTCCAGCGCCGTGATTGCAACGTGTGACCGCAGTCTACGACGCTGGAGCGATACTCATACGACGCTGCGACGTCACGGATCGTGCCGTCATAGCGATTAAAATGGTACTGTGTGACAGTACCCTTAGAGTTTGGCCTTTGATACTTCCACATCATACAACGTGAAAAGCATGCTGCCGATAGTTGTCTTATTTTTCCACTGCCATACAGAGGCAGCTACTGTTCTACCTTTAGTAAAGCAGCAGAATAGAAAAGACCTGTGAGTACAGCGCTAATTGCTTCCAGAATTTTGCAGCTATTGAGATTATTCTGCTAAAACTTTATCAGCATTCATGCATAATTCTCTAATTCGTAGTTGTTAAGGCATTTACTGTTCAAATAATTTAGGAGCTGTAGTGATTATTTATTCAGCGCTTAAGCTGATACAGACCTGATTGCTGTAATACTTCAGTAGCTCTAAAGCTTAACGCTGTAACACTTTAGATCCTTTTTCTTAAATACTGTGCAGCGGAATTTCTAACTGTTCTCCTCAAGTAACCCCATTCCAAATTTCAATAACAAATTCTTTGACTTTATAGAAAAATTGACCAAGAAGAGCCTACATTGGGTTGCAAAGTCTAAAAGTGATACTTGAAGTCATAGGCCTTAATACAAAGTCTGTAAAATGACCTCCTCCTACACCTTGTTTTTTTTAGGTGGCAATGAGGCCTTTCAACCCCCTCAGGCTTTATGGTTAAGCTGTCACTATTATCACATGACCCTTATAACTAGGACACTGGCTAAACTGGCTTCTGCGACAATAATTCTTCACATTCCAATTATGCCATTCGGAAAATACAATACTGTTCTGGGAACAATAGAACTACCATTTGAATAATAGGGCGCCAAGCGTATAATTAAAATTTTAATATTAATATCGATGCCTTTTCTACTATTTCATCTTGCAGACTAGATGATAGAAAAGTAGATTTTCTTAAAGAGAATGTGTCAGCAGGTTTATGTTACCACATCTGAGAGCTGCACTCTATAGGCAAGATTCTCTTAAGGATTGTCTGCATTTTTCTTTTTATATCCAATCCTAGTGCAGAACACTTTTAATTGCGGAGTTACAACGTCATGGGCAGTTCTTAAACTATCTTTGACCTTTAAAGGGGTGGTCTAAAAGTAATATTGATTTTCATCCTTGTGATCCTCCTTGAGATGGTTCTACTCCTTCATTGGAGTCCAGCTGTTTTAATTAAACTGATAGAACTTGATTTGCAGTGGTTCACACTTGTCTATAGACCTCACAGCTCACAGTGAATGTCAGACCAAATGAGAATCATGAGGTCAAAGGACCAGGCCAAGGAGCTCAGAGACAGAATTGTGGCAAGGCACAGATCTGGTCAAGGTTACAAAATAATTTCTGCAGTACGAAAGGTTCCTAGGAGCACAGTGGCCTCCATAATCCTTAAATGAAAGAAGTTTGGGACCACCAGATGTCTTTCTAGACCTGGCCATCCAGCAAATCTGAGCAATAATGGGAGAAGAGCCTTGGTGAGAGAGGTAAACTAGAACCCCAAGATCACAGTGGCTGAGCTCCACAGATGCAGTAAGGAGAAGGGAGAAAGAGTCACAAAGTCAACTATCAATGCAGCCCTCCACCAGTCAGGCCTTTATGGCAGAGTGGCCTGATGGAAGCCTCTCCTTGGTGCAAGACATGTGAAAGCCAGCATAGAGATTGCTAAAAAACACATGAAGGACACACAGACTATGAGAAATAAGATTCTCTGGTCTGATAAGATGAAGATAGACCTTTTTGTTGATAATGTTGAGAGGTATGTGTGGAGAAATCCAGGCACTGCTCATTACCTGCCCAATACATTTCCATCAGTGAAACATAGTGGCAGCATCATGCTATGGGGGTGTTTTTCAGCTGCAGGGACAGGACGACTGGTTGCCATTGAAGGAAGCATGAATGCTGCTAAGTACAGAGATATCATAGATGAAAACTTCTTCCAGAGTGCTCTGGACCTCAGACTTGGCCGAAGGTTCAACTTCCAACAAGACAATGACCCTAAGCACACAGCTAAAATAACAAAGGAGTGGCTTCAGAACAACTCTGTGACCATTCTTGATTGGCTCAGCCAGAGCCTTGACCTAAACCCAATTGAGCATCTCTGGAGAGACCTGAAAATGGCTGTCCACCAACGTTCACCATCCAACCTGACAGAACTAGAGAGGATCTGCAAGGAAGAATGGCAGAGGATCCCCAAATCCAGGTGGGAAAAACTTGTTGCATTATTCCCAAGAAGACTCATGGCTGTACTAGCTCAAAAGGTGCTTCTACTCAATACTGAGCAAAGGGTCTGATGTCTAAATACTTATGACCATGTGAAAGTTCCGTTTTTTCATTTTAAATAAATTTGCAAAAATGTCTACATTTCTGGGGGGTTTCAGTCAAGATGGGGTGCAGAGTGTACATTAATGAGAAAAAAATGAACTTTTTTGAATTTACCAAATGGCTGCAATGAAAAAAAAAGAGTGAAAAATGTAAAGGGGTCTGAATACTTTCCGTACCCACTGTATGTCTAATGAAGGCAATATCAGGAATAATTATAATAAACCTAAAAGAGAAAGACATAAAGGGGGCGATCAATATTTAATACAATATTATAAAGTTTATAAAATAATCATCAAGGAATACATATAAATGGAAAAGGGTCTGTTAAAAGACTAACATATATCAGAATAATAATGGAAAATGATTCATTCCTTTTAACGAGAGACAGAATATACCCCAAGGAAATGCTCTCCACATACGGTATATATATATATATATATATATATATATATATATATATATATATATATATATATAGTTGGAAAGAAATAATATTATATTATACTGGCACACAGTAAATGACAAGGTAATTCCAAACAAATACATGCCTAGCCAGATTTACTCAAAATACATTGGACAGTAATAGCGTAATAAACATCTATATATAATGTTGGCAGCAATGTTTAGGGAAATACAAGGGCACTGTGTGATAAATAGAACCTATGTATGAAAAATATTCTGTATCTTGACAAAAATCAATGACACCATGTCACATCATTTTTTGGGGCTTTTTTTTTAAGGGGTTTCACACTATTCATTTAGTGGATAATATTTTTTTTAAAAGGTCCCTAATGGTACATCTCTAATCTAACTGCTTTATTTTTTTTCTCATTAAAGACCAGCTCTGTTTCCAACAGTGACATTTGTTTCTGGGGTGTGGCTGGTCTCTACTTTTCAAAATTTCTCTTTTTAATGCGCACTGACAGTGCACTCTCTTGCCTTCTTGTCACTACAACTGGGGAGAGAGTGCACTGAGAGGAATATTGCATAGTAAGATGGGAACTTGTACTGAGTATACAAAGGATTTGACAGCGGATGTATGTTAATTATAGCAGTGACTTGCCCATCCCCTGAAACAGACGTCACTGATGAATCTTCATTTTCCGGATGTGGGCAAAGAATACAGCTGTGATGGCAGCTTCTGCCTCCTGATGATGGTTCGTTTGAGTATCTCAGTATGCACTGAGGTATCTCAAATAAAGTGTCATCACATCGGAAATAGGTAAAAGAATAAAGCACTTAGATTTTAGAGGGTGAAGGGTGGGGACTTTTTAATAAAGCCATATTGGAAAAAACTATTATATTAATAAATAAATACAGAAACATTTAGGATGAAAATCAATATTACTTTTGGAGCACCTCTATAAGGCACTTTAGCATCCATTAACAAACATATTTGACTTCTTGTTTGAATCTTGAACATTCGCCACTATCAGATGTTTGTATTTTAGGTAATATCTATTTGAGGGCATAACATGAGTATTCAGCTTTACATTTACCTGCAAAAGTGTGCTTGACACTACTAAAGGTCCCTGTTGTGGCAAAAAAAACCCGGAATTTTCAGATATCTATAAGCATTGAGAAAATTTACTAGCCCCATTATCTTAACTTTATCTTTTATTTTCATCCTACAAAAATGCATTATGTTGGTTATCATTAGTCTAATTCATGAGAAAATTAATTACCATATTTCACTGAGGAGCCTATGAATTTAATCCGTGCCAGCACAACAGTAGTCAGGAACTCTTGTTAATCAGTGACCTTTGTCTTCTTTGGAAAAATGCTGCTGTGCAAATGTAATGCTTGCTTATTACTAAATAAACAGATCATATTCATACAGTACATTTTTTCAGGTATAGCATGGGTGGCATGTATGTTTGGTCACATGAAATAATTACGTAGTAAAGCCTCAAGCACATGAGGTGCAGGGACACAAAGGTTTGCAAAATTTAGTAGAATTGTGATCTTTTTCCATGAATTTTGTTAATGTTTCTAAAGCCTGAGACAGCCATTTTTTTCCCATATGTGAAAAAATGAAAAAAACATTTTATCAAAATTTTGGATCATATTTTAAAAGTGTTTGGTCAGTACGTCAGTTTTTACCATTATTGTTTCTGCAGTAGTGTTATTGTATGTATAAAAAAATTGTAAAGTTCTCCAATCCATTTCAAAATTAAAAATGAACAGCGCACTGATTACACACTGTTGGCACGCATGTGCTACTTGTGATTTCACGGACTCATAGACTTCTATGGGTGCTAATGGTCTGTGACAAGTCTGCAAAAATGGACATGCCTCAAAATGTTTTTTTGCATAACACATGGCCTAGAAAAACAAAAGAACACGTGAACAGCACCTTAGACTATAATTGGTATATGTGCAATCCACGGAAAAAAAATTGGTTAGAACACACACATGAAAATGTACATCTGAATGAGGTGCTGGCCAGTTGAAAGAAGAAGGAAAGCAGATTAACAATATGGTAGATATGAAACCTTTTAATGACTTCCAAAAATGAAGACCCTTGAATAAAAAACAACAGGGGTCAACTATTGGCATAACTATATACTGCTTAAGTTTAGAAAATAAGGTTTTCTCATCTAAATCTAGAATACCACAAAAACTGTGAATTAAAAGCAAGACGTACAGTAATAGTAGAGAAAATAGAAAATTAAAATGATTGTCAAGGGAATCTGTCACGTGAGAAAAAGCTATTAACCTCCAGATACGGAGATAATCTGCCGGTTAATAGTGTTCTGAGCCTGCCCGGTGCCCATCCTTAGAGCTCTGATGCTGAGAGGAAATAAACTTTATTCCTCCTGGAAACCTTCAGTTTCTAGTCATAGGGGCGGTGTTAACGTGATTTCAGTCCCCACTCTGTGTATAGTGAGTTGCAGCTGTATCCGTGCCCCACCACTAACTGACAGCTCAGTCAGGATTAGGGCCGGCTGTCAGTCAGTGGCGAAGGAGAAGCTACAGCCTCCATACTCTATACACAGAGCTGTGACTGAAAACTCGTCGGCGCCACCCCTATGACTGGAAGCCGAACACTGCCTGAAGGAATAAAGTTAATTCCCCCCGAAGCAGGGCTCTAATTGTGGGTGCTGAGCAGGTTCAGAAGGCTAATAACCTGCAGATTAACCTCTTATCTGCAGGTTAACAGCGTTTTTCACTTGCTAGGTTCCCTTTAACAACTGATGACAACTTATGAGATCAGTGGAGATCAGGAAGCTAATATGCGAGTAAAGGGGGTGCCACATTCAGCTCACCTATTGATCAGCTAAAATTACATTCCACAGAGGCCCGATATGAGCAAAGCATTGGGCAGAACATGACCGCACCATACATTGTTTAGCAACCACTGCCAAGAACGGCACTTTCTATATCATGGTAATGGGAGATCATATGCAGTACTCAGCAGTGGCTCTGATTTATTCAGATGAATGGGAGTTACATGCCAGAACTCGGCAATGGCTACTAAAACCTACAAAATAAAAATCTGCACAAAATTTGCAGATAAATGTTTTGGCTATTCTACGACTTTAACCTATCATAGCATATAAACAGCTATTTTTAAAAAGGTTTTCCCATGAACAAAGTACATTTTAATTAATAGATCTTGGAATAATCTGGATGTGTTTAAATAAAATGTTCCTGTGCTGAGATAATCTTATAAATGTGCCCCTGCTGTGTATTGTGTAGTGGCCATGTGTGACCGCACAGTAACTCCCGATTATTGCAATAAGCAGAACCACAGGTCAGGCAAATTATAGTGCACCCGATAGAATATACTGGGCCTATCAGTTGTGCAGTGCAGGGGTCCTAACTGATCCGGGCTAGGTGTATGTATGATAGTTAACTGTGATTCTTTCTTGTGTTTCTGGGGTAACACTGCTTTCGTTGTTAGTAAAAACTAGTTCCTCAACAAATTGCCTGGTCATGTTCTTTGTCCTCGGCCCGTTGTATTCTGGGAGAGACCACCCCGGTACATGGTCAACATGATCACACCACAGCTCCTGGGCAGTGGGGGAATAAAAGATTATACAGACGTGACAGCATGGGTTCACAGCTGATTCTTTCTGTGAGGTAAAACATTTCACTGCCTGTGTTTAAGCAATGTTTTACCTCAAAGAAACAAACAGCTGTGATCTGTGCTGTCCTGTCTGTATACGCTTTTGTTCCCCCCTCTGCCAAGGAGATGTGGTGTGATCAGACCATGTCCCTGCACTGTCAAACACGGCCATTACACAGCACACAGCAGTGGCACATTTATAAGATTATCTCAGCACAGGGACATTATTTTAAACACATCCAATTGTGGAAATTATTATTATTCACAGATCTATTGAATAAAATGTTGATTGTAATTAACTTTGTTTATGGGAAGACCCTTTCAATTGTCTACAATACAGATTAAACCTCTCATATCATCCCTAGAGGCACCAATGCTGAATCGGGTTCAGTTCTATAATAACCTAACGTCACAGTTCTTTAAATATTTCCAGGTTGTCTAGAACTACATGGAAATGTGAATCCCAGCCTGCTAGATCATGTTAGGTCACAGTAAGAAATGAGGACTGTAAACAAAGCTGAGAAATTCCTAAAAAATAACAAGCCGTAGAAATATTGTTCATACAAATCAGTACCAAAATGAAATTCTAGACAGTCAATGCTCCCTCTCAAGACTCATTTTCCAAACATACAATACTTTAGGGAACTTCCAAAGAAAAAGGATAAAGAACAATATTGAGACTAAACCTATGTGCTTACCATATTTCTTACAATAAAAACATGACAGTCAACTTGTTAGCTGAAAAGATTAATAATTAGCATTCACTTCCAGATGTCTACAAAAATAAAAGTATTGTGGTTTCTAAAAAGTAATACACTGACCTTCTGCAATGTTTATACCCTTGCTCTCGGCATTTGGGCAGTGGCACTTAAACCTAGGTACATAACTTCACATTGTTTCAACTCTAGGCAGCCAATGGGACACAATAGTGCCATACCACAGTTGGATTACTTCTACTCAAGGGGCCTAATACACTATCCGCCAGAAAAAGCACACTCAGCCCTATTTTTAGGGAAACAAAAATGTCTACGCCTAACATTAAAAACAATAAAACTTCAATGAAAGTATCCCCAATTAGTGAAGGGAGAAGATAACCAAAGGTTGAAGCAGGACAGTGCCAGATAGAATGTCAGTAGTCAATTTCTGCTGTTCTAACTCTCATATGAGCTACATCAATTTTTTTTTACTGACATACGGTGAAAAGATTTACAAGTGGTGGAAACTGTCACTATATCCCATTAAGTCATTTTTTTCAGTTTCAAATGCAATATATGTCTAAAAGTAAGACCCTATAGAAAAGCCCAATGAAATGGGAAGCTAATGTGTGAAGCTAAGTTACATTTCTGAGCAGACATACTTCTCTCTGCTTTGCCGAACAGTGCGTAGGGACGGGGAAAGGTCAAAGAGTTCCGGCGCATGCGCACTACAATACTTTGTTCTGCTATCAGAGTGCCTGCTCAGAAGCATGATGGAGGACACTGTGTGGATGACATAGGATGAATCATCCACGTGAAGCAAGAAGGAGAATAACGATCGCAAGAAGGTAGGAGACGCCGGATGAAGACCAGCAACGCCTATTAAACCGGCGCCATAGGTGAGTCAAATAAAAACTATTTTTGCGTTATGTAGAGTATATTGCAGACATATATACAACATTCTAGAAGGCTGTAACACAGGGCTTACAGGTGCTGCCTTACTTTATATGGGAAAAACCTGATGACAGGTTCCCTTTAATCAGACACGGGTTGTTTTCATGAGGCAATCTTTTTAATATATGTTCTAAAGGGAATCAGGCATTTTCCTCAATTTTCTGCAGAATTTAAATCCTTGAAATCAAAGCAGATAAAGAGGGAAACTTGAAGAAAAAAGAAGTCATTCCTAGCACCTGATGTTGGAAGTGGGAAGGAAAAACACTTAAGAAGGTATGTTTGCCATTCTAGAATCTGTACTGACAGTTTTTTTGTGAACTTTCGCCATAGTTGTTAATCTAATTATTTTTTTATTGGACAACCTATTGAAAATATTGCAAACAGTAATTGCTTCACAAAAACAGAGTAGAAAGTTTAATGTTCCAGACAGTTATACAAATATATCTGCCCACTACATTTACAGCATATTGCACCATGTTATCAAAGCTATATGTGTAGTGCAAGTGTTACCATGTAAGTTCAACGTGTTACCTGATACAGAAACATGAGCACACTCCGTTATCGGCATGGCATAATGCAAGATGAAGACTTCGACATTTGTACATTTGGAATATCTGCTGTGAATTGTAACTTGATGATAATTAGAACCGTAATGATCTGTACATGCTCTTTTAGCTTCCGAAAAAAAGATTTCAGTTCCGTGTTAGTCAGTTGAAAACAGATTGATTGCACTCATGTATAGAAACAAAATATGAATTTTGCAGACATGTAATCTTTTAGATGACTAATAAAAATATAAATGATGTTACAAAGTAAGGTTTCAAGACTACTTAGCTCTCCTCAAATGCAAGACGAGCAGAGATGTGGTGTTATAAATGGACATTTGAAAAACAAACAAAATGAGTTTGTAGACAAAAGTCTTCATTAGTTTTAGATAAGTGGTGTGAAAGCTTTATGATCACAAAAATTAATATAAAATCCAGAACCTGATGCCCTAGCTCTCTCAGGACCAGAGTCCGCAGATGTGTGGTAACACACAATCCTTGCAGCAGATTTTGTCCTGTGTGGAGTATATCAAAGATTATGGAGTGTCCTAAATTTGTATTCCCCGACCCTTCTGTCTCTGTGAATTGAAATTGCCTTTTAATATGACAGCTTTCGTATGGTTTATTACCATGTCCTCTTCCACAGAAATGTTTAGCCACATGTATATGGGTCTTTTTTTCTGTAATTGTGTGGCGATGAGACCTCATCCGTGCTACTGAAACAGTACTATGAACGTGTGCTCGAAACATGTACACTTGTGTTACCCGAGATCTTTTAACCCCACCCCCTTTCCTTCCCCCCTTTTTTTACATATTTTTACTTGGTTTTTTTTGTTTTAATGTCACAATAAAAGTCATGTTTTAACTTTACTAAACCTTGCTGCGGATGCTGGATTTTTTCCTTCTCATTAGCTCTTCTCTGAACTTGCTTCAGTTGTCTTTTTTAAAATATGGTGCCCAGAGCAGGACAGAGTATTCCAGATGAGATCTGACAAAGGAGGAGTAGAGGGGGATAATTACTTCACATGATCTATACAATATGCTTCTCTTAATCAATCCTAGAACTGTGTTTGCTTTTTTTACTGCTGCATCACACTGTTGACTCATGTGTAGTCTGTGATCTATTAGTATACCCTAATCTTTTTCACAGATACTGTTGCTTAGTTCTTTTCCCCCATTCTGTAACGTAATTTTTGTTTTCCTTGCCGAGATGTAGAATTTTGCATTTCATCCTTTTTCCAACGTCTAATATCATCTTTATGGTTGAATCATTTCTGGAGTTTTAGTAGTTCTTGTTCAGAGTCAGCTCAGATTATTTGAATGTCATCAATGCAGTAGAGTTATGCCAAGAGTTTGAAGAAGAAGGATGCCAAAAATGGCACTTTTCAGTTTAGCCATGAATAAGTTGCCATACCGAGGTGCCATTTTGCTGCTCATGGCAGTTCTGAAGCATTGTAGATATAGCTCTTCATGAAAGAAAAAAACTATGCAATAGGATAAATCTGGTGAGCTGTCGTGTACAGGCTCAGAAGGGATCCCGGTGGCTTCAATCAAGATTAGTGTTGAGCATTCCGATGCTGCAAGTATCGGGTATCGGCCGATACTTGCTGTATCGGAATTCCGATACCGGGATTCCGATACTCTTGTGGTATCGGGTATCGGGTATCGCAACAACATTAATGTTAAAATGTGTAAAAGAGAGAATTAAAATAAAAAATATCGCTATACTCACCTCTCCGACGCAGCCGGGACTTCAGCGAGGGAACCGGCAGCGTTGTTTGTTTAAAATTCGCGCTATTACTTGGTTACGTGAATTCCCGGCTTGTGATTGGTCAGGTCGGCCATGTTGCCGGGACGCGGACCAATCACAGCAAGCCGTGACGAAATTACGTCACGGCTTGCTGTGATTGGTCCGCGTCCCGGCAATATGGCCGCCCTGACCAATCACAAGCCGTGACGTCACGGGAGGCTGGACACGCGCCCATTTTAAAATGAGCGCGTCCAGCCTCCCGGCTTGTGATTGGTTGACCACGGCGCAACCAATCACAAGCCGTGACGTCACGGGAGGCTGGACACGCGCCCATTTTAAAATGAGCGCGTGTCCAGCCTCCCGTGACGTCACGGCTTGTGATTGGTCAGGGCGGCCATATTGCCGGGACGCGGACCAATCACAGCAAGCCGTGACGTAATTTCGTCACGGCTTGCTGTGATTGGTCCGCGTCCCGGCAACATGGCCGACCTGACCAATCACAAGCCGGGAATTCACGTAACCAAGTAATAGCGCGAATTTTAAACAAACAACGCTGCCGGTTCCCTCGCTGAAGTCCCGGCTGCGTCGGACAGGTGAGTATAGCGATATTTTTTATTTTAATTCTTTCTTTTACACATTTATATGGTTCCCAGGGCCTGAAGGAGAGTTTCCTCTCCTTCAGACCCTGGGAACCATCAGGAATACCGTCCGATACATGAGTCCCATTGACTTGTATTGGTATCGGGTATCGGTATCGGATTGGATCCGATACTTTGCCGGTATCGGCCGATACTTTCCGATACCGATACTTTCAAGTATCGGACGGTATCACTCAACACTAATCAAGATACATCTGTCAGGCAGCTAGACCATCTTCATGTGGGATGTTAGAATATAGGATTCCACATCCATGTTGGCACCTCTGGGCAGGGGACCTATGGTAAATAGGTTGCACAAAATGTCCTTGGTGTCCTGCTGATAGCTGGCCGCTTTTCTTGCCAGCCTTTTAAGGACACTCTCTATCTATCATGAAATATTTTTAAGGTTGTCCTGCTTAAATATCTTGGAAAGCATGTTGAAAATGAATGTTCTTGTATTCTCACAAATAAAGCCGAAAAGGTTTGCACACAGGCCTCTGATGACCCTTTTCAACTCCCTCATATATTTCTTGGAGTTATGCTTTCATCCAGTCAGCTATCTGTGTGCCTCTTTTATGACGTTTGTTCAGTTCATGAAGACTTTGGGTACCGTCTCACAGTGGCACTTTGGTTGCTACGACAGTATGATCCGTGACGTTCCAGCGATATCCATACGATATCGCTGTGTCTGACACGCAGCAACGATCAGGGACCCCGCTGAGAATCGTACGTCGTAGCAGATCGTTTGGAACTTTATTTCGGCGCTGGATCTCCCGCTGTCATCGCTGGATCGGTGTGTGTGACACCGATCCAGCGATGCGTTCGCTTGTAACCAGGGTAAACATCGGGTTACTAAGCGCAGGGCCGCGCTTAGTAACCTGATGTTTACCCTGGTTACCATTGTAAATGTAAAAAAAAACAAACAGTACATACTCACATTCCGGTGTCCATCAGGTCCCTCGCCGTCAGCTTCCCGCACTGACTGTGAGTGCCGGCCGGAAAGCAGGGCACAGCGGTGATGTCACCGCTGTGCTCTGCTTTTACTTTACGGCCGGCACTCACAGTCAGTGCGGGAAGCAGACGGCGAGGGACCTGACGGACACCGGAATGTGAGTATGTACTGTTTGTTTTTTTTTCATTTACGGTGGTAACCAGGGTAAACATCGGGTTACTAAGCGCGGCCCTGCGCTTAGTAACCCGATGTTTACCCTGGTTACCCGGGGACTTCGGCATCGTTGGTCGCTGGAGAGCTGTCTGTGTGACAGCTCCCCAGCGACCACACAATGACTTACCAACGATCACGGCCAGGTCGTATCGCTGGTCGTGATCGTTGGTAAATCGTTTAGTGTAACGGTACCCTTTGGCATCAATTTTATCTCAAGCTTAATTGCTATTGTCTTGTTGTTAGCTAGGCTATGAATTGACATTCTCTCCTGCACAATGAGATTAGATGTTTCCTTTCTCTGTTAATCTAATATTGTAAATGAGTCACTATATTGGCCAAAGTGTTGTGTGGTCAGGTGGAGGTGTCCAGCCACTTCTTTCCATGTCCCTTATTCTGAATTGTGCTTGGCTGCTTATAAGTCCCAAGTCTTCTTTGGTATTTAAGAAGAACTCCTTCTGTCTCAATCTCTTGACACATTGTTCCATGTCACTACAAAGTTCGGTTTTGTTTTTTTTGTAGGACATTTCTTTTTCTTTTGCTAGTCATTAAAAGGTATCATGTCTGCAAAATAATTATTTAGTTTCTTTTACTGAGAGCAATCAGAAAAATGATATATTTTTCATTATTTTCATAAAGTGTGGAGTAAAAGGGTTTCCTATTTTTTGGACATGTCCAAGAATATACAGAGCCCTTGTTTTCTATTGTTTCACAGAGGGTTTTATTACATTTGATGGCCAGAAAAGCACAGCATGCTACTATACCAGCTAACAAACAAAACAAAACCTCAACTGAACCCTGATAGATCCATTAACAATCTATGCAGCCATGCTTATTACAGTAACAGTGAGCAATTTAAAAAAAAACTGAAAATTGACATCCATTATAGAAAAGCAAAGTTTGTGTAATAGTGAGCATAAGCTACCTTATTATCACATTTGTTGATCTGTGGTCTTCCATAATGCAGCATGTAAATCACAGGTGAACAAACATAGCACTCAACATATTCAAGTCTGCTCTCCGTTAAGTGTACTGTTAAAACTTCATTCCGGTATGTTATTTGCATATACTAAAAATATGTAAACGTGTATAAGTTTGCTAAATGCACATACCCAAAACTAGTTTATCTTTAACAGTACTTTACAGAGTTAACATATAATTTGTATTTATAGACATCTCCATAAATATTTTACAATAAAATATGTATTCATTTACCTAAAATCATTATGAACGTGGAAGATAGACTTATACGGTGAGTTGAACCTGGATAGAAAGTAATGATTTTCCTGGTTGAAACTGAATTTCAATCTATTTCAAACACTTTCCATAATGTAACTTTAACATTTTACAAAGTACTGACAATTTATATCACAATATAAATTCTGAAATAAAGAATATGACTACGAAGATGGAGTTGAAATTAAATTGCAAATATTCAGCAATTTCAATGCTATAAATCATATTCCTAACACACAGACTTTGGATCTCACCTGTCCCAGCTCTAGCCCCTGATTTCTTCTCTTATGACCAACTTCCATTGCATTACACCATGTGGGGTTTATCAGAATGGCCATAAAACTCCTATGATATCATGACTCTAGTCTAGGCCATTTAAGGTATAATCAGAGATTAGATGTTTGTGATTTAAACAGTATAGTAATCAGTTGCTTCAACGCTGTCAAGGCTTTGCTTCTGCCTAACTCCAGCCTGAAGTCCATCATCTACTCTGCTACTCCTGATTTCCATACTACAAACTACATACTGTTTCCAAGATCAGTCCTTCTTATTGATGCTATCCACACCAACCTCTTAGCACACAAGTTACCAACTCCTCACAGGTATTCCCAGTTCTATTTACACATAATCTCTGCAATCACGGTAACGCCTCTCTTCAATTCTGTCAACAGTTTGTCTGTATTTCATTGCATTCCTGTGGAAAAAAAATGTTGCGCTACAAGTTTCAATTTGCATGCATAGTTGCTATAAGCTATTGCCTTGTCAGAAGACACCACACTGCATTTACTTATTTGTTAGACTATGTTCACATCACATTTTAGCTTATGGTCAATGACTCCGTCTGTGCTTACATCTGAAGCCCTGGAAACATCATTTGACCATATGATCTGACAGGGCCATTGACTGTAATGTTGCAGAAGGAGTCACTGTGTGCTCTGTCTGACATAATTGCCTATTTGAGGCGGGCTCCAATTCGCGACTGACTATGTCTGGAAGCCTGTCTCAGATTGACATATATTTATGTCCAACAGTGCACACAGTGACTTTATCTGGATCATTACAGTCAAAGATCTGGTCAGCGCATATGCCCAAATCCAGATTTTAGGGGGTTTAGACATAAGCCTCAACAGAGCCACTAACTGTTGACTAAAACGTTATGTGAACATGGCCTTAGATCTTTTCTATTAACTATTTTCCTGCCAGAAGATGCCAGTTTCCTAATCTGCTACTGTTCATGAGTGTGTTTCATCTGTGATACCCTTTTCACTTGTCATCAGTTGTCCTGCATACACAGATGCCCTGTTCTTCACTGAACCACGTGTCGTTCATCAAGACTTATGGCTTGGATAATCCACCTCACCAGGTGGACCCAATACAGGCTTACAACAAATGTCAAGAAGTCTCCTTAGTCTACAAATACAGTTATATGAAAAAGTTTGGGCACCCCTATTAATCTTAAGCTTAATGTTTAATAAAAATTGTTTTTTTTTGCAACAGCTATTTCAGTTTCATATATCTAATAACTGTTGGACACAGTAATGTTTCTGCCTTGAAATGAGGTTTATTGTACTAACAGAAAATGTGCTATCTGCATTCAAACAAAATTTGACAGGTGCATAAGTATGGGCAACTCACCAGAAAAGTGACATTAATATTTAGTAGATCCTCCTTTTGCAAAAGTCGCTTCCTGTAGCTTTTAATGAGTTCCTGGATCCTGGATGAAGGTATTTTTGACCATTCCTCTTTACAAAACAATTCCAGTTCAGTTAAGTTTGATGGTCGCCGAGCATGGACAGCCCTCTTTAAATGATTCCACAGATGTTCAATGATATTCAGGTCTGGGGACTGGGATGGCCATTCCAGAACAGTGTAATTGTTCCTGAGTAGATTTGGAGCAGTGTTGGATCATTGTCTTGCTGAAAGATTCATCCCCTGCGTAACTTCAACTTTGTCACTGATTCATGAACATTATTGTCAAAAATCTGCTGATACTGAGAGGAATCCATGCGTCCCTCAACTTTAACAAGATTCCCGGTGCCGGCATTGGCCACACAGCCCCAAAGCATGATGGAACCTCCACCAAATTTTACAGTGGGTAGCAAGTGTTTTTCCTGGAATGCTGTGTTTTTTTGCCGCCATGCATAACGCCTTTTTGTATGACCAAACAACTCAATCTTGGTTTCATCAGTCCAGAAGACCTTCTTCCAAAAATAAATTGGCTTCTCCAAATGTGCTTTTTCATACCTCAGCCGACTCTGTTTGTGGTGTGCTTGCAGAAACGGCTTCTTTCGCATCACTCTCCCATACAGCTTCTCTTTGTGCAAAGTGCGTTGTATAGTTGACCGATGCACAGTGACACCACCTGCAGCAAGTTGATGCTGCAGCTCTCTGGAGGTGGTCTGAGGATTGTCCTTGACTGATCTCACCATTCTTCTTCTCTGCCTTTCTGATGTTTTTCTTGGCCTGCCACTTCTGGCCTTAACAAGAACTGTACCTGTGTTCTTTCATTTCCTTACTATGTTCCTCACAGTGGAAATTGACAGGTTAAATCTCTGAGACAGCTTTTTGTATCCTTCCCCTGAACAACTATGTTGAATAATCTTTGTTTTCAGATCATTTGACAGTTGTTTTGAGGAGCCCATGATGCCACTCTTCAGAGGAGATTCAAACAGGAGAACAACTTGCAAGTGGCCACTTTAAGTAGCTTTTCTCATGATTGCATACACCTAGCTATGAAGTTCAAAGCTCAATGAGGTTACAAAACCAAAAAAAGTGCTTTAGTAAGTCAGTAAAAAGTAGGTAGCAGTATTTAAAACAAAAAAATGATAAGGGTGCCCATACTTATGCACCTGTCAAATTTTGTTTGAATGCAGATTGCACATTTTCTGTTAGTACAATAAACCTCATTTCAAGGCAGAAACATTACTGTGTCCAACAGTTATTAGATATATGAAACTGAAATAGCTGTTGCAAAAAAAACACAATTTTTATAAAATATTAAGCTTAAGATTAATAGGGGTGCCCAAACTTTTTCATATAACTGTAGATATGATATTAAGCAATAATACCTAAAATTTTCAATTCAAGATTGGGAGGAGGAAAATGCAGCTGCAATTTCTCTCTCTGCATCTGTGCTACTGCATGATACAAGTTGTGACCAAGAGTAGCTGGAGACAAATGATTATTTAAGGGTATTAAGACTACTGGACACACAACACCAGAATTACAGCAGGAAAAGCTTGTAAATCTAAGCAGGCACACATAGAGAAAATATACCCCAAAACATGTTAGCGTGCGTACTGTACAGTGTACACTAAAAAACAATTTCCTCATTGAGCCCCCAAATTGCAAATGACCTTCCTTATCTGAAGATCTTGGACCTGGTAAATCAAGTGTGTTGTGTCTGATACTAGAAGTGTTAGCTATTAGCCAATACCATTACATTCACTGTAAGTATTGACTCGTGGCACTTTTAGACTTATTTATGAAGGATCCATAACCACATACCTCATTGCTGCATTATTAGACAGATTTCAGCTGATATCTCCAAAAGATGTGTAACAGCTATACCCATTATTATGGAATCTACATCAATTACATTTTCATTTTGGGAAATATTTTTTTTTGCAAAATAAGAGTTTCCCCCACTGTATATGCATGCAGTGATATACCCATCACTGAAGGAGAGTGGATGGGGAGAAAATTATGGGGACCGACCTTTTCAACTAGACACTTATACGACTTGGACACCATCCAGCATTCAAAATATTTTTCTCTGAAGTCATACATTTTTCCGAGTCAAACATACAAGGCAAAAGTTGTACAACCAGTGCCTGATACATGCTATCTGTGGTTTGGGGAGTAAATATCAGCTGTAATGTTCCCTTTAAGAGTAGAAAATAAGCTGTAATAGTATGTTGCAGTAGCAGGTTATGTACATAATTACCAAGGTCCTACACCAGAACCAACTTCAGAAACACTGGGCCTAATACACACTTGAAAGCACTGAAAAAGATGCAGTGTACAGTATGTGAAAAAATGATCAAAACCAAATAAGAGAGGTGTAATCACATCTCTATACAAAAAAAATATTTGCCAGAACTGACTGGTGTTGAACCGCATCGCCTGTAAAAATTAGTTGTGGAAATAATTAGTTTAAGTATGTAGATTGATCTTTAACATTAGCAGTGTCTGCAAATCCTTGTTTTTTTTTTCGTTCTGCATCAATTTTTAATCCGCCTGTGCAATTATGCAACCCACCATAAGGAAGGCACAGCAGCTGGGGATCACAGAATTATCAGACTTACTGCCAGTGTTGTTTCGGTGCTAGCACAACCTGACATGGTGAACTAAATACCACTTGTCCTCTTAGGATCTCCAAATAACACTTCTCCACATCTGCACAATGACTCGCTGTTTTCTCTTTTTATATTTTCTAGATTATATAAAAATACATTAACTATACTGTAAAATAAGTAAGTAAAGTGAAAAATATTAAAATGTGCTATTGCGCCCCTGCAAGCTGCAGAGTGATGTATACTTGTAAACGAAACTAAAATTATTCGGTAATTTTAGACTACTCCATAAACTTAAAGGGTTTTTTTTTGCCGTGGGGTAAAGAACTTTGTTTTTATCTTTGCTGTCAGGTTAAGAACTTACCAGCATGTACCTGCTAACTATATGCTTGTTCTGCCCTACGACAATGTTTTCCAGCTTTGTCGGTGATTATTTAGCGCTTCTCTGGCTTCTTTTTACCATATGTCAACAGAGCAGATTTTTCTTTTCCAGTCAACCTTCTTGGCGGGGCATCATTGCCAATGTCATGCTGATTTATAGCCAGCTCCCCGCAGTTAGGCAGTGGAGAGCTGGCGATCAAGCACCATGACATCGACAGTGACGAACACATCGACAGAGCAGAGTGGAAGAGAAGGAGCTGTTCTGTCGATGTGACATCACATGAAGCAGGAAAATAAATGGAAGGAGTCAGATAGATCGTTGCAGGATAGAACAGACAGGCAGTTAGTAACTACCATTAAATTATCAACACCATAACAAAACAACTCCAAAGTCTTGGATAATCCCTTTAATATTCCCAAATATATACCTATTACTTTTTATTATTCATCAAATTTCCCTGATTACTGCCACCTATTTTTTTACAAACTCCAGATGGAATTTGTCTGATAATGCATGTGTATATAATGTCTGTGGTTTTAAGTCCTGTCTAAATTAATCTAAGAATGAGTTGGGCCAACCCCCGAGGATGCAATAGAAGTCATATTGGTACGTAGTGAACTTTTCCAGAATAAGACATAACATTGTAATTATAGCTACATCACTTTTGACTTACAAAGTGAAAGATTTGCTTAACCCCTTAATCCCATCTGACGTACTATACCGTCGAGGTGGGGTGGGCTGTTGTGAAATTGGATTCTGGGCTCCCCCGGTGGCCACTTGTGGAATTGAACTTGTGTGCATCATCCCCTCTGTTCACCTGCTCCTATCAGGATGTGGGAGTCGCTATATAACCTTGCTCCTCTGTCAGTTTCTTGCCGGTCAACAATGTAATCAGAAGCCTTCTGTGCTTGTTCCTGCTACTAGACAACTCCCAGCTAAGTTGGACTTTTGTCCTTGTGTGTTTTTGCATTTTGTTCCTGTTCACAGCTGCTGTTTCGTTACTGTGTCTGGAAAGCTCTTGTGATCGGAAATTGCCACTCTGGTGTTATGAGTTAATGCTAGAGTCTTAAAGGAATTTCTGGATGGTGTTTTGATAGGGTTTTCTGCTGACCATGAAAGTGTCCTTACTGTCTTCCTGCTATCTAGAAAGCGGACCTCGATTTTGCTAAACCTATTTTCATACTACGTTTGTCATTTCATCTAAAATCACCGCCAATATATGTGGGGGCCTCCGTCTGCCTTTTGGGAAAATTTCTCTAGAGGTGAGCCAGGACTGTCTTTTCCTCTGCTAGGATTAGGTAGTTCTCCGGCTGGCGCTGGGCATCTAGGGTTAAAAAACGTAGGCATGCTACCCGGCCACTTCTAGTTGTGCGGCAGGTTTAGTTCATGGTCAGTATAGTTTCCATCTTCCAAGAGCTAGTTCTCATATATGCTGGGCTATGTTCTCTCGCCATTGAGAATCATGACAGTTTGACCGGCCCAAAAAAGGGTTAAATTACTGGCTGAGAAAGGAGAGAAAAAAGAAGTCTGCTACAATTTTTTTTTTTTTTTTTTTTTTCCTCTAGTTCTGAGTGTGCTCTTAATTGAATCACTTGCTAGTCTGCCTATACTGCAGCCTTCCTCTCTTTCTCTCCTTCTAATCCTTGAATGGCTCTGTGTTCACCTGTTTCAAATGGATCTTCAGAGTGTAGCTACAGGTTTGAATAATCTCGCCACAAAGGTACAAAATTTGCAAGATTTTGTTGTTCATGCACCTATGTCTGAGCCTAGAATTCCTTTGCCTGAATTCTTCTCGGGGAATAGATCTCACTTTCAAAATTTTAAAAATAATTGCAAATTGTTTTTGTCCCTGAAGTCTCGCTCTGCCGGAGACCCTGCACAGCAGGTCAGGATTGTAATTTCCTTGCTCCGGGGCGACCCTCAAGACTGGGCTTTTGCATTGGCACCAGGGGATCCTGCGTTGCTCAATGTGGATGCGTTTTTTCTGGCCTTGGGGTTGCTTTATGAGGAACCTCATTTAGAGCTTCAGGCGGAAAAGGCCTTGATGTCCTTGTCTCAGGGGCAAGATGAAGCTGAAATATACTGCCAAAAATTCCGCAAATGGTCTGTGCTTACTCAGTGGAATGAGTGCGCCCTGGCGGCGATTTTCAGAGAAGGTCTCTCTGATGCCATTAAGGATGTTATGGTGGGGTTCCCTGTGCCTGCGAGTCTGAATGAGTCCATGACGATGGCTATTCAGATCGATAGGCGTCTGCGGGAGCGCAAACCTGTGCACCATTTGGCGGTGTCTACTGAGAAAACGCCAGAAAATATGCAATGTGATAGAATTCTGTCCAGAAGCGAGCGGCAGAATTTTAGACGAAAAAATGGGTTGTGCTTCTATTGTGGTGATTCAACTCATGTTATATCAGCATGCTTTAAGCGTACTAAGAAGCCTGACAAGTCTGTTTCAATTAGCACTTTACAGTCTAAGTTTATTCTATCTGTGACCCTGATTTGTTCTTTGTCATCTATTACCGCGGACGCCTATGTCGACTCTGGCGCTGCTTTGAGTCTTATGGATTGGTCCTTTGCCAAACGCTGTGGGTATGATTTGGAGCCACTGGAGGCTCCGATACCTCTGAAAGGGATTGACTCCACCCCATTGGCTAGTAATAAACCACAATACTGGACACAAGTGACTATGCGTGTTAATCCGGATCACCAGGAGGTTATTCGCTTTCTGGTGCTGTATAATCTACATGATGTTTTGGTGCTGGGATTGCCATGGCTGCAATCTCATAACCCAGTCCTCGACTGGAGAGCTATGTCTGTGTTAAGCTGGGGATGTAAAGGAACTCATGGGGACGTACCTTTGGTTTCCATTTCATCATCTATTCCCTCTGAGATTCCTGAATTCTTGTCTGACTTTTGTGACGTTTTTGAAGAACCCAAGGTTGGTTCACTACCTCCGCACCGGGAGTGCGATTGTGCCATAGACTTGATTCCGGGTAGTAAATACCCTAAGGGTCGTTTATTTAATCTGTCTGTGCCTGAACACGCTGCTATGCGAGAATATATAAAGGAGTCCTTGGAAAAGGGACATATTCGTCCTTCGTCATCTCCCTTAGGAGCCGGTTTTTTCTTTGTGTCTAAGAAAGACGGCTCTTTGAGGCCGTGTATTGATTATCGACTTTTGAATAAAATCACGGTTAAATATCAATATCCGTTACCACTGCTTACTGATTTGTTTGCTCGTATAAAGGGGGCCAAGTGGTTCTCTAAGATTGATCTCCGTGGGGCGTATAATTTGGTGCGAATCAAGCAGGGGGATGAGTGGAAAACCGCATTTAATACGCCCGAGGGCCATTTTGAGTATTTGGTGATGCCTTTTGGTCTTTCAAATGCCCCTTCAGTCTTCCAGTCCTTTATGCATGACATTTTCCGCGATTATTTGGATAAATTTATGATTGTGTATCTGGATGATATTCTGATTTTTTCGGATGACTGGGACTCTCATGTCCAGCAGGTCAGGAGGGTTTTTCAGGTTTTGCGGTCTAATTCCTTGTGTGTGAAGGGTTCTAAGTGTGTTTTTGGGGTTCAAAAGATTTCTTTCTTGGGATACATTTTTTCCCCCTCTTCCATCGAGATGGATCCTGTCAAGGTTCAGGCTATTGGTGATTGGACGCAACCCTCTTCTCTTAAGAGTCTTCAGAAATTTTTGGGCTTTGCTAACTTTTATCGTCGATTTATTGCTGGTTTTTCTGATGTTGTAAAACCATTGACTGATTTGACTAAGAAGGGTGCTGATGTTGCTGATTGGTCCCCTGATGCTGTGGAGGCCTTTCGGGAGCTCAAGCGCCGCTTTTCTTCCGCCCCAGTGTTGCGTCAGCCTGATGTTGCTCTTCCTTTTCAGGTTGAGGTCGACGCTTCTGAAATCGGAGCTGGGGCGGTGTTGTCGCAGAGAAGTTCCGACTGCTCCGTGATGAGACCTTGTGCTTTTTTTTTCCCGTAAATTTTCGCCCGCCGAGCGGAATTATGATATTGGGAATCGGGAGCTTTTGGCCATGAAGTGGGCTTTTGAGGAGTGGCGTCACTGGCTTGAGGGGGCCAGACATCAGGTGGTGGTATTGACTGACCACAAAAATTTAATTTACCTTGAGTCTGCCAGGCGCCTGAATCCTAGACAGGCGCGCTGGTCGTTGTTTTTCTCTCGGTTTAATTTTGTGGTGTCGTACCTACCGGGTTCTAAGAATGTTAAGGCGGATGCCCTTTCTAGGAGTTTTGAGCCTGACTCCCCTGGTAATTCTGAGCCCACAGGTATCCTTAAAGATGGAGTGATATTGTCTGCCGTTTCTCCAGACCTGCGGCGGGCCTTGCAGGAGTTTCAGGCGGATAGACCTGATCGTTGCCCACCTGGTAGACTGTTTGTTCCTGATGATTGGACCAGTAGAGTCATCTCTGAGGTTCATTCTTCTGCGTTGGCAGGTCATCCTGGAATCTTTGGTACCAGGGATTTGGTGGCAAGGTCCTTCTGGTGGCCTTCCCTGTCACGAGATGTGCGAGGCTTTGTGCAGTCTTGTGACGTTTGTGCTTGGGCCAAGCCTTGTTGTTCTCGGGCTAGTGGATTGTTGTTGCCCTTGCCTATCCCGAAGAGGCCTTGGACGCACATCTCGATGGATTTTATTTCGGATCTGCCTGTTTCTCAGAAGATGTCTGTCATCTGGGTGGTGTGTGACCGTTTCTCTAAGATGGTCCATCTGGTTCCCTTGCCTAAGTTGCCTTCTTCTTCCGAGTTGGTTCCTCTGTTTTTTCAAAATGTTGTTCGTTTGCATGGTATTCCTGAGAATATCGTTTCTGACAGAGGGACCCAATTCGTGTCTAGATTTTGGCGGGCATTCTGTGCTAGGATGGGCATAGATTTGTCTTTTTCGTCTGCTTTCCATCCTCAGACTAATGGCCAGACCGAGCGGACTAATCAGACCTTGGAGACATATTTGAGGTGTTTTGTGTCTGCGGATCAGGATGATTGGGTTGCTTTTTTGCCTTTGGCGGAGTTCGCCCTCAATAATCGGGCCAGCTCTGCCACCTTGGTGTCCCCGTTTTTCTGTAATTTGGGGTTTCATCCTCGATTTTCCTCCGGTCAAGTGGAATCTTCGGATTGTCCTGGAGTGGATGCTGTGGTGGAGAGGTTGCATCAGATTTGGGGGCAGGTGGTGGACAATTTGAAGTTGTCCCAGGAGAAGACTCAGCTTTTTGCCAACCGCCGTCGTCGTGTTGGTCCTCGGCTTTGTGTTGGGGACTTGGTGTGGTTGTCTTCTCGTTTTGTCCCTATGAGGGTTTCTTCTCCTAAGTTTAAGCCTCGGTTCATCGGCCCGTACAAGATATTCGAGATTCTTAACCCTGTGTCCTTCCGTTTGGACCTCCCTGCATCCTTTTCGATTCATAATGTTTTTCATCGGTCATTGTTGCGCAGGTATGAGGTACCGGTTGTGCCTTCCGTTGAGCCTCCTGCTCCGGTGTTGGTTGAGGGTGAGTTGGAGTACGTTGTGGAAAAGATCTTAGACTCTCGTGTTTCCAGACGGAGACTCCAGTATCTGGTCAAATGGAAGGGATACGGTCAGGAGGATAATTCTTGGGTCACTGCCTCTGATGTTCATGCCTCCGATCTTGTCCGTGCCTTTCATAGGGCTCATCCTGATCGCCCTGGTGGTTCTGGTGAGGGTTCGGTGCCCCCTCCTTGAGGGGGGGGTACTGTTGTGAAATTGGATTCTGGGCTCCCCCGGTGGCCACTTGTGGAATTGAACTTGTGTGCATCATCCCCTCTGTTCACCTGCTCCTATCAGGATGTGGGAGTCGCTATATAACCTTGCTCCTCTGTCAGTTTCTTGCCGGTCAACAATGTAATCAGAAGCCTTCTGTGCTTGTTCCTGCTACTAGACAACTCCCAGCTAAGTTGGACTTTTGTCCTTGTGTGTTTTTGCATTTTGTTCCTGTTCACAGCTGCTGTTTCGTTACTGTGTCTGGAAAGCTCTTGTGATCGGAAATTGCCACTCTGGTGTTATGAGTTAATGCTAGAGTCTTAAAGGAATTTCTGGATGGTGTTTTGATAGGGTTTTCTGCTGACCATGAAAGTGTCCTTACTGTCTTCCTGCTATCTAGAAAGCGGACCTCGATTTTGCTAAACCTATTTTCATACTACGTTTGTCATTTCATCTAAAATCACCGCCAATATATGTGGGGGCCTCCGTCTGCCTTTTGGGAAAATTTCTCTAGAGGTGAGCCAGGACTGTCTTTTCCTCTGCTAGGATTAGGTAGTTCTCCGGCTGGCGCTGGGCATCTAGGGTTAAAAAACGTAGGCATGCTACCCGGCCACTTCTAGTTGTGCGGCAGGTTTAGTTCATGGTCAGTATAGTTTCCATCTTCCAAGAGCTAGTTCTCATATATGCTGGGCTATGTTCTCTCGCCATTGAGAATCATGACAGTGGGCCTTAATTCCCACCGACGGTATAGTACGTCATACTGTTTAATGCGACATCGCGACTTAAGTCGCGGTGATCGCATTAAATTGCCGGTGCCATCTTACCTGGATGAAGATGGCGCCGTCATCCCCGGGCCTGGCTCCGCCCCCCAGGCCTCTGGATCGCTGTGATTGGCTATTCAATTCTGAACAGCCAATCACAGCGTTCCTCATTGTTTCAGCCAATCGGAGCGGCTGAAACAGGCTAGGATCGCAGGCTAGGATCGAGTACCGATGTACTCGATCCTAGGGCCGGTGCCTGGCAACGCCAGGCACCGGCACAACCGCCCCGGATTGGCGCGATCGCCGATCGTATCGATCGCGCCAATCGCAAGGCACAGCGGCGGTATTACCGCCGCTGTGCCCTGCTGTACTGGCCTGGATCGGTGCTGCAATAGCACAGATCGTAGGCCAGAGCCTAGTGCAGGCCCAGCAGGGCCTGCAGGAGCTGATTGGCGCGATCAATGCGATCGACGATCGCGTCAATCACAGGGCACAGCGGCGGTAATACCGCCGCTGTGCCCTTCTGTACCGTACGCCCTGCTCCCTGCTGTCCCCCGGTGTAGTGGCCTGGATCGGTGCTGCAATGGCACCGATCACAGGCCAGTGATTAGTGCAGGCCCAGCAGGGCCTGCAGGTGCTGATTGGCGCGATCGATGCGATCGACGATCGCGCCAATCACAGGGCACAGCGGCGGTCACGTTGTGACCGCTGTGTGCCCTGCTGGTGACCTGGCAGTGACCTGCCTAGGATAGGAGAGATCCAAGGCAGTTGCCATGGTCACCAAGCCCTGCAGGGATTGGTGGGATCGATGTTATCATTCGATCCCACCAATGACAGCTCACAGCAGCGGTGTGACCGCTCTGTGACCTGTCTGTCACCTGCAGGTGACCTGTGTGACCGCTCTGCAGGGGTTCTCACTCTAGCTGAGGGACTCCTGCTGAGCGGTCACACAGCCAGATCCTGTCTTGCTGGGCCTTGTGGTGCTACAGAAGCCTGTAACACCACAATCCCCTGCGATACAAAAAAAGCGAAAGAAAGAAGAAAGAAAACCAAAGAAAGAAGAGAGACTACAAAAGGTAAGTGCTAACAGCCCCTACCCGGTCTCACTTCACCCCCCCATCCCCCCCTCCATCCATCCCCCCCTCCATCCACCCCCCCATCCCCCCCTCCATCCACCCATCCCCCCCTCCCCCCTCTTTTTTACCCCCTCCGTCCCTCTTTGCGTCGCCGCCGTGCGCACTTTTAGCAGCCGCCGAGCGTTGATTGGTGACGCAGTTCACTGATCAACACTCGTGCTCGCTTTTTTTTCAGCAGCCCCCTTTGCCCAATTCCGTACACCCATCCCGCAGCCGCCAAACTTTGATAAGTGACGCAGTTCACTTATCAGAGCTTGTGCCTGCCGTTTTCCTTTTTTTTTTCACCACACCTGTGCGCACACCCAGCAGCCGCCGAACTTTGATAAGTGACGCGGTTCACTTATCAAAGCTCTCGTGCCTGCCGTTTTCTTTTCTTTTTTTTTTTTACACATCCCCGTGCGCTCACCCAGCCTCCGCATCTGACCCTTGCCTTCCTTTTCTTTTTTTTTCATCACATCTCCGGGCGCTCACCCCGCCGCGTCTAACCCGTGCTTTCCTGTTTTTTTTTTTTTTTTCCCCACATCTCCGTGCGCTCACCCCGCCGCATCTAACCCGTGCTTTCCTTTTTTTTTTTCCCCCACATCTCCGTGCGCTCAACCCGCCGCGTCTAACCCGTGCTTTCCTTTTTCTTTTTTTTTTTTTTTTCCCCACATCTCCGTGCGCTTACCCCGCCGCATCTAACCCGTGCTTTCCTTTTTTTTCCCCCCACATCTCCGTGTGCTCACCCCGCCGCGTCTAACCCGTGCTTTTTTTTCTTTTTTTCTCACATCCCTGTGCACGCACCCAGCAGCCGCTGAACTTTGATAAGTGACGTGGTTCATTTATCAGAGCTCTCGTGCCTGCGTTTTTTTTTTCACATCCCCGTTCACACACCCAGCAGCCACTGAACTTTGATAAGTGACGCGGTTCATTTATCAGAGCTCTCGTGCCTGCGTTTTTTTTTTTTCACATCCCCGTTCACACACCCAGCAGCCGCCAAACTTTGATAAGTGACGCGGTTCACTTATCAGAGCTAGGGCCTGCTGTTTTATACTTTTCTTTCACAGGTATTTTTTTTTTCCTTTAGCTTTTTCTTTTCAGAGTAGTTTGCACCAAACACTATCCCCCCACACTTACACAGTTACCAATAAAGTGCACCCAAGCACCACACTTACAAAAAAAATGTCCCGCTCATCTCGTTCGTCCCAACAGCGCTATTCAGCGGAGGAGGCATATTCTTTCCTTGCCTCCGACACTGATAGCGAGGGAGAGGATCCCACTTTTCTTTATTTTTCTGATTCTTCCTCATCCTCTTCCCACTCCTCATCTTCCTCCTCCGGCCCTGCGGAACCGCCACGCAGACGCCGCAGGACAGAAGATGAGGCTAGGCCCATCGTTGATGAAGATGAAGATGAAGCGCCCACCATTGCTGAAGACGAACCAGCGCACCCCACTGCGGACCCCATATGGACCTCGCCACCTGAAAATTACGAGCCACTGATTCCTGATTTTGTGGCAGAATCAGGAATCAAGTTTGACACCACCGGCCTCACAGAACTAGACTTTTTCAAAGTCTTTTTCTCTGAGGATTTCGTCAACCTCATGGTGGAGCAAACTAATCTGTATGCTCGGCAATTTTTGGACCAAAACTCGGGTTCATCATATTCTAACTGGTCTCCTGTAGACACAGTTGAAATGATGCAGTTTTGGGGCCTGGTCCTCCACATGGGGATCCTGAAGAAGCCTGAACTTCGGCAATATTGGAGTGTGGATATTTTATATAACACTCCAGTATTCCGAATGGTCATGACCCGGACGCGCTTTGAGGCCATCCATAAGTTCCTGCATTACAACGATAATGCACGGTGTCCCGCACGTGATGACCCCAACTTTGACCGTCTGTTCAAAGTTCGGCCGGTCATCGAACACTTCAACAAAAAGTTTGCAGAAGTGTACGTGCCTCAAAGGGACATCTGCGTGGATGAGTCCTTAATTCATTTTAAGGGGCGGCTTAGATTCCGTCAATACCTGCCCAGCAAGAGGGCCAGGTACGGAATCAAACTCTACAAGCTGTGTGAGAGTACCTCAGGGTACACCCACAGCTTTAGAGTCTACGAAGGGAAGGACAGCAGGATTGAACCGCCTGAGTGTCCTTCTATCCTGGGAGTGAGTGGGAAAATTGTGTGGGATTTGGTGCACCCACTGCTGGATAAAGGTTATCACCTCTATACCGATAACTTTTATTCCAGCATCCCACTCTACAAATCTCTCTTTGCGCGAGGTACCGCAGCTTGCGGTACTGTCCGCAAAAATCAGAGAGGCCTCCCGAAGACGCTACTTGGGCAGATTCTCAGAAAAGGCGAGAGCAAAGCCCAATGTAGCGACCACCTGCTGGTTGTCAAGTACAAGGACAAAAGGGATGTCCTTCTGTTGACCACCATACACGGTGATGGCAGCGCCCTCAGCACTGTACGGGGTACCTCTGCACAGGTCTGCAAACCGGACTGTGTACTGGGGTACAACAAAAACATGGGGGGCGTTGATCTCTCCGATCAACTCCTCCAACCATACAGTGCTTTGAGAAAGGCCAGGGTGTGGTACAAAAAGCTGTCCGTGCACATCGTACAAATGGCAATGCTCAACGCTTTCCTGCTGTCACGATGTGCACGCAACACCGATACGTCGTACCTTCATTTCCAGGAGGTAGTGGTTAAGGCCCTGATGTTTGGCACGAGGGAAGGAGCGGGCTCCAGTACTTCTGGAACTGAAGGTGCACGTGTCGTACCAGGCCAGCATTTTCCTGGGGTGGTCCCGCCAACTGAAAAAAAAGGTAAGCCGCAAAAAAGGTGCCGAGTGTGCTACAAAAGAGGAATTCGAAGTGACACCATCTATCAATGCGACACCTGCCCCGACAAACCTGGCCTGTGTATGAAGGATTGCTTTAAATTGTACCACACCTCCATGCACTACTAATTTACTTTACAGGAAATAGAATAATTCCAAAGTTGGCACATCTAGGTAAGTTCTCTGGGGGTCTACTTTCCAAAATGTTGTCACTTGTGGGTTTTTTTCCTGTTTAGGCACATCAGGGGCTCTGCAAACGGAACATGACGCCCGCAGACGATTCCATCAAAGTCTGCATTCAAAAACGTCAGTACTTCTCTTTCGAGCCCCAACGTGTGCCCAAACAGTTTTTTCCCACATGTGGGGTACCAGCGTACTCAGGGCAAATTGGACAACAACTTTTGTGGTCCAATTTCTCTTGTTACCCTTGGGAAATTAAAAAATTGGGGACTAAAAGATCATTTTTGTGGGCAAAAAATAGGATTTTTTATTTTCCCGCACGGGCGGTATAAACTTTAGTGAAACACTTGGGGGTTCAAAGTTCTCACCACACATCTAGACAAGTTCCTTAGGAGGTCTAGTTTCCAAATTGGGGTCACTTGTGGGGGATTTCCACTTTTTAGGCACATCAGGGGCTCGTCAAATGGAACGTGACGGCTGCAGAAGATTCCATCAAAGCCTGCGTTCCAAAACGTCACTACTTCCCTTCCGAGCCCTGACGTGTGCCCAAACAGTAGTTTTCTCCCACATGTGGGGTACCAGCGTACTCAGGGCAAATTGGACAACAACTTTTGTGGTCCAATTTCTCCTGTTACCCTTGGGAAATTAAAAAATTGGGGACTAAAAGATCATTTTTGTGGGCAAAAAATAGGATTTTTTATTTTCCCGCACGGGCGGTATAAACTTTAGTGAAACACTTGGGGGTTCAAAGTTCTCACCACACATCTAGACAAGTTCCTTAGGAGGTCTAGTTTCCAAATTGGGGTCACTTGTGGGGGATTTCCACTTTTTAGGCACATCAGGGGCTCGTCAAATGGAACGTGACGGCCGCAGAAGATTCCATCAAAGCCTGCGTTCCAAAACGTCACTACTTCCCTTCCGAGCCCTGACGTGTGCCCAAACAGTAGTTTTCTCCCACATGTGGGGTACCAGCGTACTCAGGGCAAATTGGACAACAACTTTTGTGGTCCAATTTCTTCAGTTACCCTTGTGAAAATTAAAAATTGGGGACTAAACCATCATGTTTGTGGAAAAAATACGTTTTTTTATTTTCACGTACGGGCGGTATAAACTTCTGTGAAGCACTTGGGGGATAAAAGTGCTCACCACACATCTAGATAAGTTCCTTAGGGGGTCTAGTTTCCAAAATGGGGTCACTTGTGGGGGGTTTCCACTGTTTAGGCACATCAGGGGCTCACCAAACGCGACATGGCGTCCAATCTCAATTCCAGCTAATTTTAGCTTGAAAAAGTCTTATGGCGCTCCTTCCCTTCTGAGCCCTGCCATGTGCCCAAACAGTGGTTCCGCCCCACATATGGGGTATTGGCGTACTCAGGACAAATTGGACTACAACTTTTGTGGTCCAATTTCTTCAGTTACCCTTGTGAAAATTAAAAATTGAGGACTAAACCATCATGTTTGTGGAAAAAATACGTTTTTTTATTTTCACGTACGGGCGGTATAAACTTCTGTGAAGCACTTGGGGGATAAAAGTGCTCACCACACATCTAGATAAGTTCCTTAGGGGGTCTAGTTTCCAAAATGGGGTCACTTGTGGGGGGTTTCCACTGTTTAGGCACATCAGGGGCTCACCAAACGCGACATGGCGTCCGATCTCAATTCCAGCTAATTTTAGCTTGAAGAAGTCAAATGGCACTCCTTCCCTTCTGAGCCCTGCCATGAGTCCAAACAGTGGTACCCCCCCACATATGGGGTATCAGCGTACTCAAGACAAATTGGACAACAACTTTTGCAGTCCAATTTCTCCTGTTACCTTTGGGAAAATAAAAAAAATGTTGCTAAAAGATCGTTTTCATGACTAAAAAGTTAAATTTTCATTTTTTCCTTCAACATTGCTTTAGCTCTCATGAAGCACCAGAAGGGTTAATAAACTTCTTGGATGTGGTTTTGATCAGCTTGAGGGGTGCAGTTTTTAGAATGGTGTCACTTTTGGGTATTTTTTGCTATATAGACCCCTAAATGTGACTTCAAATGTGAGGTGGTCCCTAAAAAAAATGGTTTGTAAATTTTGTTGTAAAAATGAGAAATTGCTGGTCAACTTTTAACCCTTATAACTCCCTAACAAAAAAAAAATTTGGTTCAAAATTGTGCTGATGTAAAGTAGACATGTGGGAAATGTTACTTATTAAGTATTTTGTGTGACATATCTCTGTGATTTAAGGGCATAAAAATTCAAAGTTGGAAAATTGCAAAATTTTCAAAATTTTCGCCAAATTTCCATTTTTTTTGCAAATAAACGCAGGTAATATCAAAGAAATTTTACCACTATCATGAAGTACAATATGTCACGAGAAAACAATGTCAGAATCGCCAAGATCCGTTGAAGCGTTCCAGAGTTATTACCTCATAAAGGGACAGTGGTCAGAATTGTAAAAATTGGCCCGGTCATTAACGTGCAAACCACCCTCGGGGCTTAAGGGGTTAAAATCTAATTTGCAATTTAGAGACTGAATGGAATCAATAGAGAACACAATAACACAATTTCTCTAGCTAACAACTGTATGCACATTTGGGGTATTTCTCCAGCTCTCTCCTTGCCTTCTGAAAATGCATTTTGTTGTCTTTACATGTCTTCTTAGTGTGCAGGCTTTACTAGATGTAATATCGATCCCTATACAAGTGCAAGGATCTGATAGCAACGATCAAGATCAGAGAACAATGTAAAGAGTAGTACCTCTGTTATACTTTTCGCAGTGTAAAAGGCATTTTGGCTATGTACATTTACGGTATATGTTTCTAACACTTATAAATGTCTGATAGGTCAGAATTCGACTATTGGCATTCCCATTTACTGCGACAACAAGTTCCCATAAGCACATTTATCTCTTCATTAAAGTCTATAAGGATTGTGGAAACAGCTGAGTCTCTGCACTTAGTTGATCCCATATCATGCACATTTGGGAATTATCCTATTCTCCCAATGGGTAGTGATTGCTTTTGCTTTCTTCTCCACCTAATTTCACTTTGGATTGTATAAAATATGAAAAAACATATTTTCAAAATAAATCACACACTATTTTCAGTACATTATAAAAATAAAATTATTTTAAATGTCGCATTAAAATTTGTTTTAAACTTTCATCTCAAAGACTTTATGAAAATCCCCAAGAACATTTTTTGGCCATGTTTAGAGATGAGTGGACCTGAACTTTATAGTTTGGGGATTGTACCAGACACTTAGCGTCCGGTGCTGAACTTCGAACACGGACTTCTCCCAGAAGTCTGTTTTAATGTTTGAACTTCCAGAGGGAGTTGGGGAGGAGAGAGCAAGAGAAAGAAAAATAATTCTCCAGCTCTGAAATTTGGGTCCCCATACTTTTCAATGGTGTTTGGGTTTGAGTAAAGTTCTGATACCCAAACCAAACTTTGGACATAAAGTTTGGTCAGGTATAAGAACCTGAACTTCTATGGGTCCGCTCACCCCTCATCTTATGTTCCATTGTATTCCATGCTATGGAGGTATTTTTTGTTAGAAATATTTATTCTAGTGGAAAATATGTTGAGTCAAAGGCACAATACAGCGGTGCACAGACTGCCTACAAGACCATAATGAAAGCCAATAAGAATATTATGAGCGATTGTACCTTAATGAAACATAATGTACATCATCTACTGGATGTGGATCTTGGAGGACGGTGAGCGGACTGCAAAGTATGTCCTACGAGGAACGGTTAAATAGCTGCCTACAAATATCTGAAGGGATCTCACAGTGTAGCGGGATCATCCTTATTCTCATTTACACTTGGAAACACGAGAAGCAATGGGATGAAACTGAAAGGGAGAAGATACAGATTACATATTAGAATAAACTTTTTGACAGTGAGGGTGATCAATGAGTGGAACAGGCTGCCACGAGAGGTGGTGAGGTCTCCTTCAATGGACGTCTTCAAACAGAGGCTGGACAGACATCTGTCTGAGATGGTTTAGTGAATCCTGCATTGAGCAGGGAGTTGGACACGAGGACCCTGGAGGTCCCTTCCGACTCTAACATTCTATAATTCTATGATTCTATAAGGCAAGAGGACTCTTTTTCAACCTATAGACCAGTGTTTCCCAAACTTCAGTCCTCATGGCTCCCAAAGAGTTCTGCTTTCAGGATTTCCATAGCATTGCACAGGTGAGAGAATTCCTGATGCCTTGATGATTCCTCCATCACCTGGACAATACTAAGCAAATCCTGAAAACACGATATGTTGGGGGCCAGGAGGACTGGAGTTTGGGAAACACCGCTATAGACCTCTACAATGCAGATACCAAAAGTGGGTCTTAATTGGATGCAAATTAACATTTTGGAGACAGACGTAATATACTGCAATACAGAAACATTCCATTGAATTATATTGGAGATCATGTTCTCAAGTGAAATCTAACAGAATGAAGAAAAACTGTTATTGCACAATGTTTCACTATATTGAGAAAGACGCAAAACAACTTTCCCCCTTATAAAAATGCCTAATTATGTAGAAAAAGTACAATAAATTGGTCTAATAAAGACCTTACATTATTTTTTCACGCACAAATTCATAGAGTAAAGAATAAGAAACAACCAAAATTGTTATGTTTATATTACCTAAAAAAAGTGATTTCGATGGAAGTTATCACCAGATTTTTGCTAGTCGATCTGATAACAGCATGATGTAGGGGCAGAGTTTATGATTCTATCAATGCACTAATTACTGGGCTGCTTCCTGCAGTTTGGCTAAAATTACAGTTATATCTTCTGAAGATCTAGCAGTTCTCTGAGGGCTGAGCTTTATAGAACCTCACCTACACCACTGATTTGCAGTTTTTTGGGCAAACTCTGCATAGGCAGAAAGTTGTCAAACAGTGGTGGGGGTGTGGCAGGACCTCATGACAGCAAGTTTACTAGTCCTCTAGTAATAATCTCCTGCTGATAAAAAGTTGATCTAATTAAAATTGTTCTAAGCAGCCCAGTACATGACCCAATGCTGGAATTGGGATCTCTATCTCTACTTTATGTGGATTTCTGATTAGGTGTTTAAAACTTGTTGATAGATTCCCTTTAACCCTTTCACGACATGCGCCGTATTAGTACAGCGCATGTCGTGTCTCCCCCTTTGATGTGGGCTCCGGTGGTGAGCCCACATCAAAGCCGCGACATGTCAGCTGTTTTGTACAGCTGACATGTACGCGCAATAGCGGCGGGTGAAGTCGCGATTCACCCGCCGCTATTAACCTTTTAAATGCCGCTGTCAAACTCTGACAGCGGCATTTAACTACAGCTTCCAGCCACGCGGCCGGAAATGAGCGCATCACCGACCCCCGTCACATGATCGGAGGTCGGTGATGCATCAGGATGGTAACCATAGAGGTCCTTTAGACCTCTATGGTTACTGATGCCGGCCTGTTGTGAGCGCCACCCTGTGGTCGGCGCTCATAACAAGCCTGCAATTCAGCTACATAGCAGCGATCTGATGATCACTGCTATGTAGCAGAGCCGATCGAGTTGTGCCAGCTTCTAGTCTCCCTTGGAGGCTATTGAAGCATGGCAAAAGTTAAAAAAAGTTTTTAAAAATATGAAAAAAATAAAAAATATAAAAGTTTAAATCACCCCCCTTTCACCCCATCCAAAATAAAACAATAAAAAAAATCAAACCTACACATATTTGGTATCACCGCTTTCAGAATCGCCCGATTTATCAATAAAAAAAGCATTAACCTGATTGCTAAACAGCGTAGCGAGAAAAAAAATTGAAACGCCCGAATTACGTTTTTTTGGTCGCCACGACATTGCATTGAAATGCAATAACGAGCGATCAAAATAATTTATCTGCACAAAAGTGGTATCATTAAAAACATCAGCTCGGCACACAAAAAATAAGCCCTCAACCGACCCCAGATCACGAAAAATGGAAACGTTACGGGTATCGGAAAATGGCCATTTTTTTTTTTAGCAAAGTTTAGAATTTTTTTTCACCACTTAAAAATAACCTAGTCATGTTTGGTGTCTATGAACTCGTAATGACCTGGAGAATCATAATATCAGGACAGTTTTAGCATTTAGTGAAGGTAGCAAAAAAGCCAAACAAAAAACCAGTGTGGGATTTCACTTTTTTGCAATTTCACCACACTTGGAATTTGTTTCCCGTTTCCTAGTACAAGGCATGTGCAGAATAAAGTTAACATGTCAGACACACCACATGGTGAAAGAAAAGAAAATCTAAAATGCAATTCTAGAATTGCTGTCTTTTATACAAAAAGCTGTAAGCATCACAATGTGCTACTAATGAAAAGTGACGCTTGTCCTGCAAATAACAAGCCCCTCACTGCTCCATCAGAATGGTGTCAGAAGATGGTTATACCAGGACTTGTACAGACGTACTATAGTAAAGAATAAAAAAAATTAAATTTGTATCCCCAGAAATGTACGGAGAATAAAAAAGAATAAAAAGGGAAATATTATTTATAGTGCACAGTGAATAGTGCATGATTTTTACAGCACAAAAAATGCAATGGAAAAATTGCTGTATTCAGCTAACAATGAATTAAGTATTATTCTTGATTTTTCAAACTAATCACTAGGATAGTATACATACAAAATGGTAATATTAGAATAAAAATTAAACTGGAAATGTATCTGGTAAATGGTATGTCCACATGGTGCCTTGTGATTAATAAGAATTGGGAGAGAGTCTAATTTTCTTTCTAGGAGCTATAAGACAATGGCTGGTAACACAGCACCATCTGCAGGATAATTGTAACTCATATGACAGAATTAGGGTACCGTCACACAGTGCCATTTTCATCGCTACGACGGCACGATTTGTGACGTTGCAGCGTCGTATGATTATCGCTCCAGCGTCGTAGACTGCGGTCACACGTTGCAATACACGGCGCTGGAGCGATAATTTCATGACGTATTTGCGATGTAGAAGCCGTTGGTTACTGTGCGCACATCGTATACAACCTGTGTCACACGATGCAATCATGCCGCCACAGCGGGACACTTGACGACGAAAGAAAGTTTCAAACGATCTGCTATGACGTACGATTCTCAGCGGGGTTCCGGATCGCAGTAGCGTGTCAGACACTACGATATCGTAACGATATCGCTAGAACGTCACGAATCGTGCCGTCGTAGCGATGAAAATGGCACTGTGTGACGGTACCCTTAGTCAGGTGCACATTCACAGCAGATTACAGAGTTTACAAACCCCCGGCTTTATGTCCCTGACCCCAAGATTTTCCGAATTCTCTTTATGTAACGCCAACATACTGCAATTATGCAAGTGCAAATTACCACTTAGGAAAAAAATCAAGGAAATGCATTGCTACATTAAAAAAAAATCCAAACTCAATATAAAATGTAAAGAGAAGTCATATTAGGCTGTCTGATTATGTTTACAATCAAACAGATAATGCAGCACTCTGTAGCCCTATAGCATGCAAGCATAAAACATGAGAATTGAATTACATTACTGCCCTAGAAATATGAAAAATTGAGAATGCTTAGCACATAAATTGGCTAATTCATGTGTACCTGGCAGCCACGTTAAGGCATTTCTCGTGGCCAGGACCTAACTTAATGCCACTCCTCTCTAGACAGTCTGTGAACCTAATGTAAATCCTCTATTGGACTAAAGTATATATCTCTGTGGAGGGGTAGAATCCTTCTGCAATTAAAAACACCTAAGGCTGATGGGAGGAGTGCTCAGTCAGAATGCTACATACAAATATGGTCAACTCATATACAATCAAACAGATAAGACTGTCTAAGAGAGGATTCGCAATAGGTTCCCAGAGAGATGTCGACTGTCTAAGAGAGGATTGGCATTAGGTCCTGGCAACGAGAATCACCTTAACGTGGCTTCCAGGTACACATGAATTGAATAATTTATGTTTGGATGTGACCATCAGTTTTTCTTATATATGATTATGTTAACAAGCATGTGCAGCGTTTGTTTATACACTTTTATTAGATAAGCTGATTTACAGGCACCAAGCTATGCTGAGAAAGTGTGAGATATAAAGGCTCATTCAGATGTCCGTGCAAATCTTTCCAAGATAAAACTCCAATGTACGGACTGGCCGCGGCTCTCCTAACCCGAGTGTGACTGTGTAAAGAAGAAGCTGCCTACATCCCCTTTCAAGATCTTATTGTTACACAATGCATTGCCATGCTTTAAGTGCTGTTTTATCTGGTTTGTGTTCTGCAACCGTGGGTCAGCTGAAGACAGGGTTTACTACTGGAGCAAGCACAGGATGGGAGGATCTATGTGGGCACAAAGGAACCTAGTTGTTGTTGTTAGGAGGATAGAGAAGAGTGTTGAGAAGTAGAAGTGCCTATCATGCCGTTGCTCGAAGACCTGCAATGAAAACGGTTTTTGTGTGCCAAAAAGGGGGAAAATACATTGGTTAACATGTTCGAAAGGAAAAAAGAACAAAGTGGTGGAAGGAATTATCTCAGGCAGGAGGGCCTAATGGAAGGATTAAGTGGAAGGAGGATTCTTTAACTATTATAGAAAATGTTTGCTGTTGACCCATTTGCCTGGGGCAGCACGGTGGCTCAGTAGCTAGCACAGCAGCCTTGCAGTGCTGGAGTCCTGGGTTTAAATCCCACCAAGGACAACATCTACAAAGAGTTTGTATGTTCTCCCCATGTTTGTGTGGGTTTCCTCCGGGTTCTCCGGTTTCCTCCCACATTCCAAAGACATACTGATATTGAATTTAGCTTATGAGCCCCATTGGGGACCGCGATGATAATGTCTGTAAAGCGCAGCAGAATATGTTAGCGCTATATACAAATAAAGATTAATTATTATTTATTACAACAAATCCTCCTTCCACACAAACACTCTTTTCAATGAAACTGAGAGTAATAGAACCATAGGTCCTTCTACTTCTCAATACTCTTCCCCATTTCCCTAAAAACAGGAACTGAGTTCCTTTGTACCCTTGTAACACCTCCCATCCTGGGCTGTCCACCATAGTTAATCCTATCTACAGCTAACACACTCATGTATATTCAAGAGGATTCCAATTACATATTCACATAAACAATATACTTGGCTAAAACGCAAAAATTGCAGATAACTACTCACAACATACGCATAACCAACAAAAAGCCTTAAAAGAAGAGTATATTGTAGTCCAAAAATAATTGTATTAAAAAATTACATATAAATATGGTGGGGTTCATAGCTAGAGACCCCCTCTGAACTGTTAAAAGACTTCTGAGAATTGTGCAGCTCACAAGACAGTAGATCATGGCTGGTCTATGCTTTCTATTGAATCCATACTCTAAAGGCCCCGTCTCACTAAGCGATTTACCAACGATCACGACCAGCGATACGACCTGGCCGTGATCGTTGGTAAGTCGTTGTGTGGTCGCTGGGGAGCTGTCACACAGACAGCTCTCTCCAGCGACCAACGATCAGGGGAACGACTTCGGCATCGTTGAAACTGTCTTCAACGATGCCGAAGTCCCCCTGCAGCACCCGGGTAACCAGGGTAAACATCGGGTTACTAAGCGCAGGGCCGCGCTTAGTAACCCGATGTTTACCCTGGTTACCAAAAAAAACAAACACTACATACTCGCCTTTCGGTGTCCAGGTCCCTTGCCGTCTGCTTCCTGCTCTGACTGAGCCGCCGTACAGTGAGAGCAGAGCGCAGCGGTGATTTCACTGCTGCGCTCTGCTCTCACTGTACGGCCGGGAGTCAGTGAGAGCAGGAAGCAGACGGCGAGGGACCTGACGGACATTAGATGGTGAGTATGTACTGTTTTTTTTTTTTTACATTTACGCTGGTAACCAGGGTAAACATCGGGTTACTAAGCGCGGCCCTGCGCTTAGTAACCCGATGTTTACCCTGGTTACCAGTGAAGACATCGCTGGATCGGTGTCACACACACCGATTCAGCGATGTCAGCGGGGCCTCAACGACCAAAAAAAGGTCCTGGCCATTCCGACACGACCAGCGATCTCGCAGCAGGGGCCTGATCGCTGGTACGTGTCACACATAGCGAGATCGCTATGGAGGTCGCTGTTGCGTCACAAAACTTGTGACTCAGCAGCGATCTCGCTAGCGATCTCGCTATGTGAGACGGGGCCTTTATTTTGTACATGCTCTCAGATGGCAGTTGTGATCTCCTGTTTCTCAAGATGCACACTTTTCTGGGTTCCTTTGAGAAATTGATAAGGGTCTCAGAACCTGTGGACAGATCTGCAAACATTTGCTCTTTAACTCCTTTCCCCCAAGGTGGTTTGTAAGTTAATGACCAGGCCAGTTTTTACAATTCTGACCACTGTCATTTTATGAGGTCATAAGTCTGAAACGCTTGAACGGATCCCGCTGCTTCTGAGATTGTTTTTTTTCATGAGATATTGTACTTCATAATAGTGGTAAAATTTATTTGACATATCTACTGTTTATTTGTGAAATAAATGGAAATTTGGCAGAAATTTGAAAAATTTTGAAACTTTTGAAACTGAAATAAATGGAAATTTGGCAGAAATTTGGAAAATTTTGAAACTTTGAATTTTATGCACTTAAGTGAGGGAGATATGTGACACAAAATAGTTAATAAATAACATTTCCCACATATCAACTTTACATCAGCACAATTATTGAAACAAAATTTTTCACTCAGAAGTTAGAATGGTTAAACTTTGACCAGTGATTTCTATTATTTCCAACAAAATTTGCAAAAACATTTTTTTAGGGACCACCTCACATTTGAAGTGACTTTAAGGGGACTGTATGGTTGAAAAAAAAACAAAAGTGACATTATTCTAAAAAATGCACCCCTAAAGGAACTCAAAACCACATTCAGGAGATTTATTAACCCTTCAGGTGCTTCACATGAATTTTTGGAGTGTGGAAAAAAAATGAACATTTAACTTTTTTTCAGAAAACAATTACTTATGACCCCAATTTTTTTATTTGCACGAGGATAGCGGGAAAACTTGACCAGAAAATTTGTTTCACAAATTCTCCTGAGCATGCTAATACCCCATATGTGGGGGAATATACTACTGTTTGGGCATATGGCAAGCTTGGAAAGGATGGAACGCCATTTGACTTTTTGAATATAAAATTTGCTGGAACAATTAGCGGACGCCATGTCGCGTTTGGAGACCCTTGATGTGCATAAACAGTGAAAATCGTCCACACGTGACACTATTTTGCAAACTAGACCCCTCAGAGAACTTATATAGCTGTATGGTAAGCACACTGAACCCCCAGGTGCTATACCGAAGTTTGTAACGTTGAGCCGTGAAAATAAAAAAAATCACATTTTCCTCACAAAGTTTTTTTTAGCACCAAATGTTGCATTTTCATAAGCGTAACAGGAAAAGCTGCACCATACAATTTGTTGTGCAATTACTCCTGAGTAAGTTGATACTCTATATGAGGAACAAAACTACTGTTTGCGTGCAAGGCAGGGCTCAGAAGAGAAGGAGCATCATTTGACTTTTTGAACGCAAAATTTGCCAGAATCATAATCAGACACCACGTTCCGTTTGGAGACCCCCTGATGTGCCTAAACAATGGAAACCCCCCACAAGTAACCCCATTTCAGAAACTAGACCCCTCAAGAAATGTATTTAGATGTGTGGTGAGTACCTTGAACCCCCAGGTGCTTCACAGAAGTTTATAACGTTTGAGCTGTGAAAATAAAATTGAATTTTCCCCACACAAATTTTATTTCAGTCCCATTTTTTATTTTCAAAAGGGTAACAGGAGAAATTGCACCATACAATATGTTGTGCAAATTCTCATGAGTACAGTGATACCCCATATGTGGGAGAATACTACTTTTGAGGCACAGGGCAAAGCTCAGAAAGGAAGAAGCACCATATTGAAGTTCAGATTCTGCTGTAATAGTTTGAGGGGGCCATGTCACATTGACAGAGCCTCTGAGGTGCCAGAAAAACAGAAATCCCCATATGTGAACTCATTTTACAAATTACACTACTCAATGAATTCATCTAGTGGTGCAGTGATCATATTGACATCACACGTGCTTCACAGATTTTTATACTATTGAGCTGTGAATAAAGAATAAATTACATTTTTACCACTAAAATGTTCTTTTAACCCCAAGTTTTTAATTTTTCTAAGGGTTAATGGGATTTTTTTTCACAACAAACTGAGGTCCATATTTTCCTGAGAGCGCCAATACCCTACATGTAATTGTAAAATATTTTGCAGGCACAGTGTGGAGCTCAGAGGGAAGAAGCGGCGGACTATAGTGCAGATTTTACTGTTATTGTTTGCGGGTGCCATGACCCACTGGGAGAGCCTCTGAGTTGCCAGAACAGCGGAAACCTCCACCAGTGACCCCATTTTACAAACTACACCTCCCAACGAATTCACCTAGTTGTGCAGTGATCAAATTGACATTAGCCCCAGATTTTATATTTTCACACAAGAAGTGGGTAAAAATGGCATCATCATAAGTTGTCCCACAATTTCTACTGAACATGGCAATACCCCATATGTGGCTGTACAGTACAGAATAGCTTGCGGATTATATATAAAGAGCCCTAAGTACTAGAAAAGCAGAATCCCTCAATCAAGTGACCCCATTTTGAAAATTATACTCCTTTGGGAATTTATCTTCAGGTGTAGTGACGATTTTAACTCCATGGATATTTTCCAGAAACAAGCAGAATTGAATGTTGTCAAGTGAAAATTGCAAACTGTCGTTGTAGTGACGGGTTTGCTGTAGTGACGGGTTTGCTGTAGTGACCAGTACGTAATATGAAATAGGGGTGGAAAAATGTTGATTATAACTGCATTTAAAATTGCATCAAATGATTCATAAAGTATTACAAAGAACAAGTAGATTCCTTTTTTGAGTTAAGTATATTTTAATAAACCTGACATTATTTGTTTCTACAACTGCAATTTTAATAACTTACTCAGTGTGTATAGGGGGTAATCATAGCTGAACACAATATATTAATATTCAGCAGCAGACACACTATCATGATGCAGTCCCATGCCTGGTTACATCAGTCAAATTACATTAAATTGCATGACCAATAAAGGCCTCAGGCAGGCATGATATGAATGCTAAAATGACGTTTTGTGTGCCGGCAATTGACATCTTTTTATTCTCTTTCTAATGTTACTTGCTTTAAAATGCTTTCAGACCTGTAGGTGAAGTGTTTTATGAACAATAGATGGTATTTCATATTCATGTTTTATGATAGGTTTTAGATACTTCGGCTACAAATATGATAGCAGTTCTTTACATTTCATCAGCAATTGACGAACAGGCACAGAATTGCCTCTCGCTGGGGGGCCTCAACATCTGTTGTTGGAATGAGTCCCACGTGTGGGCAGATTACCTTAACAAGACCTTTGCACCATTACATACTCTTTAATATAGGGGGGTACATTGAAGAGTACCAAGAGAGAAAATTAAGAGTCCAACTCTCTGGTGTTGTGCTGTTCCCCCATGCTACTACACCACGTAGCCAGGGGACCCATTACTTGTTCACCATCCTTTCCTCAATACTTGTGAGATTAAAAGCTTGTGTGACCTTCAGAAGGGGTATTCCTTTCATATTTGCAAGGATTGGTGCTTTTTCGGGTGTTAGTGTCAGACACAGATTCATAAAATACACAAAGAACCTTTTCTCAATAAATGAGTAGCATACTGGCTCAGTGGATAACCCTATAGTGGCTCAAATACCACCTAGGCCAACATCTACCATACCAGGAGTTTGTATGTTCTGCTCGTGTTTGTGTGGGTTTCCTTTCACAATCCACAGACATAATGATGGGAATTTAAATTGTGTCCCCAATTAGGAGAGTGATAATCATGTCTATAAAGAATTATGGACATAACGGCTTTAGGGTTTGGGAATATCTAAACCATAGTCATTGATTGGCTTCAGATAAATTAGGTGCCACTATAGGCTATAATTAGAGATGAGCGAGCCCGGATTCAAAAGTTTCTTCGTTCTTTCTGGACAGTTAGTGTCTAAACACTGTACACAGATTTGTTCCACAAGTCTGTTGCAATGTTCGAAATTCGGGGGGACATTCGTGAGAGAGAGAATTTTCCAGCTGAAAAGCTTGGGTCCTCATTGTTTTCAATGGGGTTCGATATCTGGATGAAGTTCGGGTTAGGCTACGTTCACATTTGCGGCCAGCGCCGCAGCGTCGGGCGCCGCAGCGGCGCCGCATGCGTCATGCGCCCCTATATTTAACATGGGGGCGCATGGACATGCGGCGCACTTGCGTTTTGCGCCGCATGCGTCGCTGCGGCGCCCGCGTCGGGGCGCAGAGGACGCAGCAAGTTGCATTTTTGCTGCGTCCAAATTCAATGAAAAAAACGACGCATGCGGCGCAAAACGCAGCGTTGTGCATGCGGTTTGCTGCGTTTTTGTTTGCGTTGTGCGCTGCGGCGCCGACGCTGCGGCGCACAACGCAAATGTGAACGTAGCCTAATGTTCTGGTCCCTGAACTGAACTTTAGAAAAAAGTGTACCAGAACTCGATCTTCCACAGGTCCACTTATCACTAGTTATAATGCATTGCTTCAACTCTTTTAGAGAACCTTGAAAGTCTAACCCTTACAGCCTGCTATAAACCTATACTGTTCTTCTGTGTGACTAATATGTAAATCGCTATTGTTACGGGTCGAGTTCCCGCTTCTGCACAGGGGGAATCTCGGGACATCTGCGGTCTCCCATTCTTCTCCTGCTGCAGTGGAGCCTGCTCAGCGGAGACGTTGGTCCCAGCGTCTCGCTCAATCTGACTGTGCAAAGGGTTACTGCTGCTTTTCCAGCTTCTGCCATTGAAGCCAGTGCTGGGCAGTGGTGAGCAGATGTTTTTGGGACTAAGTCCTGCTTTTTCCCTTCTGAGCATGCCCAGGGTAAGATCTCTCTTTGAAGATCGAGAGTCACATGCTCAGATACTGCAGCAAAACCCATTGGTTCTCCTGGAAGGTCCTGAAGTTGCTCAGGCTCTGTGGCAACCTCTCATTGGTCCTTCTAGGAAGGCCCCGTACTTGCTGCAGCTATAAAAGATTTGCATTGCTGCATGGCCATGCGATAGTATCAATCCATGTCATGAGTTTTACACCAATGTGGTCACCCTTGTGTGTGTTCAGGGACCCGGCTGAAATAAGCCACTTAGAATACCGGCAACTCCGGTGAGGAGATTGTGTGTATGGTTTCAGGGACCCGGCTGAAATAAGCCACTTAGAATACCGGCACCTCCGGTGCGGAGATTGTATGTTTGCCTCCTTGACTGTGTGACCACAAGCTGCTATCTGCTCAGCAGTTACTGTGTATTCATGTGGAGTTTAACAGGACGCAGTCCTTTCTTTATAGCGACTCTGTGAAGTAACAGAGTTCGCTTCTACCGCCATATAGTGCCGCCGTTTGCCAGCAGCAGGTTCTCTCCTGCACGGTGGACCCCGGGCTGCGAACGCACCAAATAACATCTCTATATTTACTTGGTGCGTTCCGTCAGCCCTAACAGCTATATGCTGTTTTTCTCCTGAATTCACATGGGATTCATAAAAAAAAAAAATGGTTTCATATTCCAATTCATGCCATATTCTGTAATGGAGCTATCATCCTATGCCAGCATTGCTTCTACGAGATACAGCATCTCAAAGTTTCTACAGTTTTGTATGCAAATTGCCTCTTCCGAGAAAAAGACTTGAACTCTATAGCGCCCTACAAGTCACAATCGACCCTTTATCGAGTCTTGCAATTTGACTTAGGATAAGAGACAAATCAGTATCTCAATTCACAGACACAGTGTTTCGGGCTGTTGGCTCTCGTTACAGTTTTGTAATATTTTAAAGGGTTGTCCAATACTGGACAATCTCAGCAGACTCTCTTTAAAGCTCTATTTAACCCCTTAACAGCCATCAAAAGGCCTTTTAATGGCATCAGCTAAGGGTACAAATTTCTCAGCGCCGCTTTTTTACAGCGCCGAGAAATAAGGTTATAGCGCCCACACCAGCTTCGGAAATTATCTGGTGTCTCGGCTATTGAGAGTAACTGAGACCCCAGAGAACATGATTTTGGTTGTTTTTTTACCATCCCTAGTGTTGAGATCACTGTTATTCGTGGAATAACGTCAACTGCAAAAAAAAGTCCAATTTCCTATTTATTTTGCTCTCCTCTGATATGATCTAGGACATCAGAGGAGAGAGAAATGGGGTCCCCCGAGCCCCACTGGTACCTCCAGAAACTCTGGCACCTCCTGCATTCCCTGTCGATGTTCCCTGGCCCTCAGTGTCTTCATCAGGGAAGAAAATGGTGGGCGCATACGCAAATGCGCCCACCAGGATCTGCCATCCAGCACCCAGCAACAATACATTTTTCCTACTTGTTCATTTTGATCACTGTGATAGACCCTATCATAGTGATCAAAATAAAAAATAGTAAATCAAATCCCCCTTTATCACCCCCTTAATTAGATAAAAATAGTAAAATAAAAAACTGGATTTATTTCCATTTTTCCATTAGGGTGAGGGTTGGGGCTAGGCTTAGGGTCAGGGTTGGGGTTAAAGCTAGGGATAGGATTGGGGCTAGGGTTACGGTTGTGGTTAATGCTAGGGTTGGGGTTAGAACTAGGGTTAGGGTTTGGCTAGGGTTAGGGTTGGGGCTAGGGTTAGATCTAGGTTTGGGGTTGGGATAGGGTTATGGTTGGGGCTAGGGTTAGGGTTGGGGCTAGGGTTAGAGCTAGGGTTAAGGTTTGGCTAGGATTTGGGTTGTGGCTAGGGTTGGGGTTGGGGTTAGGATTGTGTTGGGGTTAGGGTTGTGTTGGCGATAGGGTTGTGGTGTTGGGGTTAGGGTGGTTTTGGGGTAAGGTTTGTGGTTAGGGTTATGGTTAGAGTTGGGATTTGGGTTAGAGGTGTGTTGGGGTTGGGTTGCGGTTAAGATTGTGTTAGGGTTGTAATTAGAATTGGGGGGTTTCCACTGTTAGATACATTAGGGGTCTACAAATGCGACATGGCGCCTGCAATTAATTGCAGACAATTTTGCGTTCAAAAAGTCAAACGGTGCGCCCTCCCTCCTGAGCTTTGCCATGCGCCCAAACAGTGGCTTTCCCCCACATATGTGGTGTCGGCGTACTCAGGAAAAATTGCACAATTTTTGCTTGTGAAAATGAAGCAGTTTGGTTCCAAAGTAAATTGTTTGTGAAAAAGTAAAATATTAATTTTTTCCTTCCTCATTGCTTTAGTTCTTGTGAAGCACCTGCAGGGTTAGTAAACTTCTTCAATATGGTTTTGCGCAACTTGAGGGATGAAGTTTTGGGTATTTTCTGTTATATTGACCCCCTAAACTCACTTCAAATGTGAGGTGGTCCATATTTTGCAAATTGTGTTGGAAAAATGAGAAATCGCTGGTCAAATTTTAACCCTTATTACGTCCTAACAAAAAAAAATATGTATCCAAAATTGTGCTGATGTAAAGGAGACATGAGATAAATGTTATTTGTGAACTATTTTGTGTGATATGACTCCCCCCTTTATGGGCACAAAAATTAAAAGTTTGAAAATTGCAAAATTTCTAAATTTTTGTCAAATTTCCGTGTTTTTCATAAAAAAAACACAAGTCATATTGAAGAAATTTTAACACTAACATGAAGTACAATATGTCAGGAAAAACTATCTCCGAATCAGCGGGATCCGTTGAAGCGTTCCACAGCTATAACCTCATAAACTGACAGTGGTCAGAATTGTAAAAATTGGCTTGATCATTAAGTGCAAAATTGGCTCTGTCACTAAGGGGTTAAAATAAAAACATTAAACTGTGAAACTCACCTCCTGCAGCGGCACCATTCCAGTGATGTCAGTGCCTCTATTCCAGCGGAATCACATGACACTGGGGTGTCATTGGTCGGCTGCAGCCAATGAGTGGCCACTGTTCTGACGTAGCTTATCAATATTCCGTCAGAGCGAACATCCACTATGACAAAATAGTAAAGGGTGCAGCCATCCAGCAGGCGCTCATTGGCTACAGCAAACCCTTGAAAGCCCCATGTCATATGGCTTGTCAAGAGATGATTTTTATTTTGAATGGGGTTCTGAAATAAATAAGCTGTGGTTGTCCAGTAATAAACAACCCCTTTAAGGATTCAATGTTTCAGCTTACTGTAAACTAGTTCCCAAGGAGCTTATCCTGCTGTTCCTGTCACATTAAGGCCAAAAAAACCTGTAGACCACTCTAGTAAAAAATTGAATTGGATGTCAAAGGTTGTCTGACGCTAGAACACCAGGACCTTATTTTTCCAGACACTGCTCCTCTCTTGTCCAGCATCTACATAAGTATGATACTGTAGCTCAGCCACTTTTAAATAGACAGGGCTGATGTCATGTCGGAAGCTATTCAGACCAGGTCGTCCGACAGACAGCGGTAATTCCGCTTTTGTCCACTATGCGCTCATTGGCGTCGGCTAGATTTTGTCTAGCTGGTCTGGGGTTAATTTACCTGTTGATCGGATTGGAAGCTGGGCCATGCCCACTGCCTTTAAATAGTTCTCCTGAACATTGGGCATCGCCGATTATAGCTTCAGTCTAGTGCTTGGTTATCTCGGAGTGGTGAGCTAGTAGTTGGAGTATCGTATCTGGTGGTGTATTTCCCTTTGTCTTATTTACTCCTTCCTATATTTGTATTTACTTTGCCCTGCGCATTTATAGTGTATTCCTGAGTGTCTGCGGCATGGTGTATATTTTCCGTTATCCTTGTCTGTGCTAACTGTGGGTATTGGTGTATTATCTTTTCACTGGGTGGAGGGCGGTGGTTTCAGCCTAGGGTTGAAACAGGAGACAGGGCGAGGGTCGAGGCCTAGACATGCACACCATCAGTGTAAACTCTAGGTAGAGGGTCAGTCAGGATTTCCCAAGTCTGAGGGAAATTGCAGGGGCCCGGGTTATTAGCTCTTACCCACCTAGTCTTCCCGTGACAGCTGAGCTACAATACCAGACACCACCCTTTGAAAAAATTTAAGTCAAGTTCTTACATTTAGAAGTGCAGTATTTTTCCTTCCATTTTCTGCATGCTTTGCACAGGTGTCCACCAAAGTATGTCATGACAATCTTCTGAGGGAAGGGGAAGTGTGTGTGTGTGGGGGGTGCAATTTGGATGCTTTTTTGATAGAACTTCCCTTTTTTTTGCATATTCTTAGCAGATGTACGGCTGCAGTTTTTAGTGTATTTTTAGTGATTCCCTATTGGTAAACAAAATTGTGATTTTATATGCATTTTTTCTGCTCCCCATAGAAGTCTGTAGGGAAAAACATAAAAGAACAGTTCGCCAGCATCTTTACATGCACAGTGCGTCTTATTTTTAGCAAGCTTGCATCCACTTTGCTTGATCTGTTAAATGCAGATTGCACAAAAAACACACCAAAGACAAATCTGTGTTTACAATACCTGAAAATATCACTTTTTACAATGCTTTTCTCCATATTTCTATAATTAAGCTGTGAGCTGTGACGTCCTAACTGAAATCAGATTCATCACATTTGGCTGCTGCCTTCCAGCCATGTGCTTTTATTCAGGCTATGATAGGGAAGCCCACCTGTAGTGATAATATATTAATGACTATCGGAAACCCATATTGGTAGCCTGTCATTAAAGACCCCTTTAAGACCTATTTAGGATAGTATTCAGTAACAGTTCAGTTTATATAAGCCTTGTAGTTTTCTATACCTTTGCTAACACCTGGATATTGCATAACTCTTTAATGAGAACATGCTTGTTTATAGTATTCATCCAATCATTACATAGTTTCACTATCAATGTTTGGTGAGAACTGTGTATGTTTATATTCTTCAGTGAGAAAGCGTATGTTTCTAATATTCATCCAATTACTGCATAGTTTTATTATTAATGTTTGGTGGGAAATGTCGTGTTTATAGAATGGTGGAACATCCGGAACCAGGAAGGTTTTTGGTATGTCATATTCGATGATGTATTTATCTGGGATATATTGACATTTGAAGAGCTGGCCACTCAGAAGAGAGATACTAATCTGGATAAATAGAACCTGTCAAAGCTTGTGTAACATTTGTTAATGCAAGCATTGTTTTTTTCAAACAATACATAAGCTGTGGAAGATTTCAGCTAAGACAGAAGCCTGTAGCCTATAGACTGGAGGGGACCCCCATGTGGGTCTATAGTGTGGATATCCCAGGTATTTCTCTGTCTTTGCCGTTTGCTATTCACTGTTGATGTTTCCGGACAGATGATGTTGCTATTCCTGGTGAAGTTTTGCTTTTTGCTAGTGTAGTGTGTAATGTAAGTACTTTACCTTTGTGATTTATATTATGCAAAAGTATACGCAATATCACACTATTTGCTGTTTCCTGTAATCATTTAAATACTGTAATAAAATTAATCACCTTCTTTAAAGCCGTATCCGAGCCCTTTAAGTACTTGGCAAAACACCACCAAAGGTCATGTGATCCTTCTCTGGCTAATGCAGTCTTCTGCGATGTGTAAATTGGTGGCGGACACTTTTGCTGAATCGTGCAAAGCGAATCACAAACTGTTTGAAATTGCTGTGTTCACTGAATTTGTAAAAATTTGGCACAAATTCTAATTGCATCAAATCTATTCATTCATCTCTAATATCGATGGCACAATCTGGTTTCACAGGAATTTTTGGAATGTTTAAAAAAAATAAACATTTAACTTTTTTTCACAAAAAATTCACTTCAGCTCCAATTTGTTTTATTTTACCAAGGGTAACAGGAGAAATTGGATGTAAACTTTGTTGTACAATTTGTCCTGAGTAGGCTGATACCCCATATGTGGGGGTAAACCATTGTTTGGGCACATGGCAGAGCTCGGAAGGGAAGGAGTGCCATTTGACTTTTCAGTCAAAATTGACTGGAATTGAGATAGGACGCCATGTCACATTTGGAGAGCCCCTGATGTGCTTAAAATTTGAAATCCCCACAAGTGACACCATTTTGGAAAGTAGCCCCCCTAAGGAACATATCTAGATGTGTGGTGAGCACTTTGACCCACCAAGTGCTTCACAGAAGTTTATAATGTAGAGCCGTAAAAATAAAAAATCATATTTTTTCACAAAAATGATCTTTTCGCCCCCAATTTTTTATTTTCCCAAGGGTAACAGAAGAAATTGGACCCAAAACATTGTTGTGCAATTTGTCCTGAGTATGCTGATACCCCATTTGGGGGTAAACCACTGTTTGGGTGCATGGCAGAGCTCGGAAGGGAAGGAGCGCCATTTGACTTTTCAATGCAAAGTTGACTGGAATTGAGATAAGACATCATGTCGCGTTTGGAGAGCCCCTGATGTGCCTAAACATTGAAATCCCCCACAAGTGACACTATTTTGGAAAGAAGACCCCATAAGCAACGTATCTAGATGTGTTGTGAGAACTTTGAACCTCCAAGTGTTTCACTACAGTTTATAATGCAGAGCCGTGAAAGTAAAAATTATTTTTTTTCCACAAAAATTATCTTTTAGCCCCCTGTTTTCTATTTTTCCAAGGGTAACAGGAGAAATTGGACCCCAAAATTTGTTGTCCAATTTGTCCTGAGTATGCTGATACTCTATATGTGGGGGGAACCACCGTTTGGGCGCATGTCAGAGCTCAGAAGGGAATGAGCGCCGTTTGGAATGCAGACTTAAATGGATTGGTCTGAAGACGTCACGTTGCATTTGCAGAGCCCCTGATGTACCTAAACAGTAGAAACTCCCCACAATTGACCCCATATTGGAAACTAGACCCCCCAAGGAACTTATCTGGATGTGTTGTGAGAACTTTGAATCCCAAAGTGTTTCACTACAGTTTATAATGCAGTGCCGTGAAATTAAAAAATCTTTTTTTTTCTACAAAAATTATTTTTTAGCCCCCAGTTTTGTATTTTCCCAAGGGTAACAGGAGAAATTAGACCCAAAAGTTGTTGTCCATTTTGTCCTGAGTACGCTGATACACCATATGTTGGGGTAAACCCCTGTTTGGGCGCACGGGAGAGCTCGGAAGGGAAGGAGCACTGTTTTATTTTTCAATTTAGAAATAAACAAAGTCCAGCTCACCATACTGACATTCCCAAGGACTCGGAGCACGGAGCCGCTGTGTCAAGGCGTAGACGAACAGGAAAAGAAAGGAGATCCAGCTCAACGATGCAGTGAAAAATCCATAACTTTATTCGCTTCCAATAGTATAGTGTAAGGATAAAACATCAGCGTGCAATAGAATAAAATCCAAGATCAACGCGTTTCCGGTGCCACAGCACCCTTAGTCATGACTAAGGGTGCTGTGCCACCGGAAACGCATTGATCTTGGATTTTATTCTATTGCACGCTGATGTTTTATCCTTACACTATACTATTGGAAGTGAATAAAGACGCTCATTTTTTGTGGAACAAGTTGACGTTTTCAGGGGTATCATGCTTATTTATATCCGACTTTTTGATCGTGTGTTTATTCCACTTTTTGTTTGTCAGTATGATAATAAAGCGTTTTTTGCCTTGTTTTTTTATGGTGTTCACTGAAGGGGTTAACTAGTGGGACAGTTTTATAGGTTGGGTCGTTACGGTTGCGGCAATACTAAATATGTGTACGTTTGTTGTTTCTTGTATTATTTAGATAAAGAAATGTATTTATTGGAACAATATTTTTTTTTCTTTATTTAGGATTTTTTTTTTTTTTTAGACATGTAATTTTTTTTTTTTACTTTATAACATTGCCCCAGGGGGGAACATCACTATATATTATCAGATCGCTGATCTGACACTTTGCAGTGCACTGTGTCAGATCAGCGATCTGACAGGCACTGCAGGAGGCTTGCTGGCGCCTGCTCTGAGCAGGCGCTTGCAAGCCACCTCCCTGCAGGACCCGGAAGGAGCCCTGCGGCCATTTTGGATCCAGGGCCTACAGGGAGGAGGAGGTAGGACATCACATGGCGTTGTTCTGAGGGTCTCAGGGAAGCTTCCCTATGATGCCGGAACGCTGTGATCATGTTTGATCGCAGTGTTCCAGGGGTTAATGTGCCGAGAGCGGTCCGTGACCACAACTTGCACATAGTGCCAGATGTCAGCTGTAATAATCAGCTGACACCCAGCGACAATCGGCTGCTCTCCCCCCGTGAGCGCGGCCAATCCACTATGATGTACTATCCGTCACTGAGAATTAAGTCCAAGGTCACCTCGACGGGATAGTATGTCATATGGAATTAAGGGGTTAAATGGAACTTGTCAGCTCCCATGCACCTAATGAACCGCCACCATAACTTTAAATAAATCTATTCTTGTATTAAAAAAAATTTGTTATGTGCCATAAAAATATTTTAATCATGACAATGAAAATAACAATCACACACTCAGGATAAAAGGTTGGACTAACCTATGAGAATCAGCATCCTGCCGGACTAGTACTACCTCATTTGTATATATTTTAAGCCTAAATTAAAGGGAAACTGTCTTGCAAAATAAATCTATTATATGGGATTAATCTGCAGGGTGTTTCCGTTCTGACACCGTGGCGCACCTGCACTGATTGGTTCGCTGCCGGGAGGAAATTAACTTTATTCCTAGTTTTTGCGTTAAGTGATAGGGGTGACTCAGCATTAGGACCAGCTGTCAGTCAGTGCCAGGGGTGCACTTACAGGCGCTGCTCTCTATACACTGAGCGGTGACTGAAACCACCCCTGTAATTGGAAGCTAAACGCTGCCGAGTGTAATACAGTTCATTTCCTCCCAGCAGGGTCTCAGTGCAAGCTACGCACGGTGTCAGAATGCTATTAACCTGCAGAATATTCCCATATTTACAGGTCATTAGCATTATTTTGAATGTCAGGTTACCTTTAACCTCTTAACGACCAGGGGTATTTCAGTTTTTGAATTTCCATTTTTTGCTCCCCTTCTTCTGTATTGGAAAATAGGAAAAACCTTTTAAAGTGCAGTGAAATTGCAAAAAAGTGCAATTCCACAGTTTTTATTTATTTATATTTTACCATGTTCAGTAAATGCTAAAACTGACCTGCCGTTATGATTCTCCAGGTCATTGCGAGTTCACAGACACCTAACATGTCTAGGTTCTTCTTTATTTAAGAGGTGAGAAAAAATCCAAAATTTGTTTTAAAAAATGGTGTAATTTTCAGAGACTTTTAGAGTTTCCATTTTTATGGGTGAGGGTTCATTTTTTGCGCTCCGAGCTGACATTTTTATTGATACTATTTTGCTGTAGATATAATCTTTTGATCACCTGTTATTGCATTTTATGCATCAGCAACCAAAAAAACATCATTCTGGCATTTTGAATTTTTTTTCGTTACGCCATTTAGCGATCGCATTTATTCTTTCTTTATATTGAAAGATGGGTGATTCTGAACGCGGTAATACCAAATATATGTAGCATATTGGCTGTGTATAACAGAAATAATCAATTGCTTTGTTTGCTGACCACAGGGTGGTACTCATAGCAATTTGGCAATGACAACCATAGTGGACTGCTGCAGACCTCTGTTTGTCATGCTGTGACCAATCGGTGACCCACGATCATGTGATGAGGATTAGTGACATGCTTCCGGTAAGTGCGAGTTAAATGCCGCTGTCAGATATTGAAAGCAGCATTTAACTAGTTAATAGCAATGGATGGTTTGCTATTTAAACCCGTAGCTGTTGCGGGCACATATCAACTGTATAGATCACCAACATGTGCCCGGAAAGGTGCGGGCTCAGCGCCAGAGCCCGCATCAAACAGGGGGGGGTCCGACATGGGAGTACATTTTTTTAAGAGGTAAAGATTTTTATGCATGACTAAACTTGTTTAAAGTTATAGTGGCGGTTTATTAGGTGTAGGGGAGCTGTCAAGTTATCTTTAAAAAACAAGACAAAAAGAAGTATAAACCAATATTTTTTTGTATTTCAAGGTTCACAATGTTGGATTTTAATACTAGTGAATTTATTATGTATATAATTCTCCTGTAAAGCTGGACTAAAGTGACAATCAAGATTCAGTGTCATATTACCACTGTGTTCCTGAAAGGAAACATTCACAGTATGTCTCATTCCTAAATTATATTTGAAGCTTTTATTATTGGTTTTATAATTATTAATGCTGTTATTTTATAATGTAGGCCTCTGGTTTACAAACGCCCCTTTAATACTTTGCACAGTAGGTAAATTGGTGCATAGCAAAGTTAAGCATGTTTCATGCTGGCACCAGTAACAGTGGACCAAAAGATGGAATACAGCAAAGAAAGATCATAGCACACTTGAAAATTTAACATATGATCATTTGTAAAAAAGAAAAACTGTATCATTGATGACAAGAGATGAGCGAAGCCAAACTTAAAAGTTCAGGGTTCTCACTGAACAGAAAGGGTGCGGAGCTAAACACTGAACATGGACTTCTCCCAGAAGTCTGTTGCAATGTTAAGAGTATCGGGTGAAGTCCAGGAGGGGAGAGAGAGAGATCCAAAGTTGGGGTGCCTCTTGTTTTCAATGGGGTTCAATTTAATTTTTAAGTTTGCGTAAAGTTCTGGTACCAGAACCAAATTTTGGACTAAATTTCCACAGGTCCGCTAATCTCTATTAACAACTTGTCTATGCAAAAGGATACCAGTATGATATCAGTTGGGGTTTGACACCTGGCATAATTGAAAAATGAACGGAGGTATCATTTATGCGCTGCTGAGATGAAATATCCTTAGAATATAAACATTTATTGGAACAGGTTAAAAGTCAACGCGTTTCGAGGTCACGCAGGACCTCTTCATCAAGACAAATCTGGTGAGACTGTATGGTGGGGCTGTTGTCATGATCCAGACCAGGTTTTGAGTCCTGTCTCTCGATGATCCTTGTCTAGTCATTTCAGGGATTAACTTTTCTCAGCCTCAGTCTGGTCTCAAGTTTGCTCTTTAGCTCCGCTGCATCCGGCAGGCGGGGTCAGCTATAGTTCTGCCTTTGGCGTGTGTATCTGACTCTGGTATATCCTGTTTAGTCCTGCTGTGAGCCCTGACTTGCCTCGTGTCTGTTTATTCCCTCTGTCTGTCCTGACTCAATGTTTCCCAGTATGTTTGTTGAATCCCTGGTTTTGACTTGGCTGGCATTTGGACCAGCTTCTTTTTTTTGTCTTTGTCTTATCAGCTTCCGACCATTGCTGACCCTCTGGCTTGTTCCTGACCACGTGTACTGCTGTGACCTCTGGTACTTCTACTCATGACTGTTGCTGACTCTGTTTGTCTGACCATTCTTTCGCCATCTGGTGGCGCTTGTGCTGCAGCTCAGTGTTGTAACACTGTGTGTGCAGCCTCTCTTTCCTCACCAGTACCCTTTGGTGTAGGTTGCACTCTACTGCACTGCAGTAGCATGACAGCTGTCTTTTATGCTGTGCTTCTTGAATAAGCCGCCAAACCGGGCACATGGTGTGTCAAAGTTCAAATATGTCACCAGGATGAACGCCGATAACAGCCAATTTTCCAATTTCAGTGTCTGACAAATAATTTGAAAAACGGGGATTAATATTGTATATATTAATCCCCATTTTTGAAATTATAAACTCAGAATTTTAGAGATAATTATTATTTTTTAGTTTTTAATTTAACCCCTTCCGGACCTGTGACACAGCGTATGCGTCATGAAAGTCGGTGGCAATCCGACCTGTGTTGCATATGCTGTATCACAGAAGGATTGCGTTACTGCGGGTCAGGTGACCGGGGTTAATGAAAGGTCACCCGACCCCCCAGGTGCAGGGGGACCTATACTTGCGCCTGTCAGCCCCTCCTCCCCTGGTGATCACCCTCTCCAGTGATTACCCCTAATCACCCCCTGCCCCCCCGATCACCTTCTGCCCCCCTGATCACCCCCTGTCCCCCTGATCACCCCCCTTTTCCCCTTTATCACCTGCTGCCGGCTCCATTTTCTTCTCTCCTACCCCCCTGCGCCTCTCAGCCCCTCCTCCCCTGGTGATCACCCTCTCCAGTGATCACCCCTAATCACCCCCAGCCCCCCTGGTCACCCCCTGCCCCCTGATCACTCCCTGCCCCTCTGATCACCCCCTGATTACCTGCTGCAGGCTACATCTACAGCTCGTCCTCTGCTCCCCTCCTGCCAACCGTGCCTGACAGCTCCATCCTCCCCTGGTGATCATCCCCCCAGCCCCCCTAATCACCCCCTGCCCCCCTGATCCCCCACCTGCCCCCTGATCACCCCCTGCCCTCTGATCACCCCCTGCACTCCTTTATCACCTGCTGCTGGCTCCATTTGCTCCTCTCCTACCCCCCTGCGCCTGACAGCTCCATCCTGTCACCACACCACACACACCAACCTGACATACACTACATACTTTCAATACGCGACGTGTCCGCTAACGATTGGAGCTAATTTTTCATTCAAAAAGTCAAATGGTGCTCCTTCCCTTCCGAGCCTTGCCGTGCACCCAAACAGTGGTTTACCCCAACATGTGAGGTATCAGTGTACTCAGGAGAAATTGCCCAACACATTTTAGGATCCATTTTATCCTGTTGCATGTAAAAATTAAAAAAAGTGAGGCTAAAATAAAATTTTTGTGGGAAAAAAAAGTGCTTTTTCATAATTACGGATCAATTTGTGAAGCACTTGGGGGTTAAAAGTGCTCACTATGCATCTAGATAAGTTCCTTGGGGGTCTAGTTTCCAAAATTGGGTCATTTGTGGGGGAGCTCCAATGCTTAGGCACACAGGAGCTCTCCAAATGCGACATGGTGTCCGCTAACGATTGGAGCTAATTTTTCAGTCAAATGGCGCTCCTTCACTTCTGAGCCATGCCGTGCGCCCAAGCAGTGGTTAACCCCCACATGTAAGGTATTGATGTATTCAGGAGAAATTACCCAACAAATTTTAAGATCCACTTTATCCTGTTGCCCATGTGAAAATTAAAAAAATTGAGGCTAAAAGAAATTTTTTGTGGAAAAAAAGTACTTTTTCATATTTACGGATCAATTTGTGAAGCACCTGGGGGTTCAAAGTGCTCACTATGCATCTAGATAAGTTACTTGGGGGGTCTAGTTTCCAAAATTGGGTCACTTGTGGGGGAACTCTAATGTTTAGGCACACAGGAGCTCTCCAAATGCGACATGGTGTCCGCTAACGATTGGAGCTAATTTTTCAGTGAAATGGTGCTCCTTCCCTGCTGAGCCATGCCGTGCGCCCAAACAGTGGTTTACCCCCACATGTGAGGTATTGGTGTACTCAGGAGAGATTGCCCAACACATTTTAGTATCCATTATATCCTGCTGCCCATGTGAAAATTAAATAAATTGAGGCTAAAATAAAATTTTTGTGGAAAAAAGTACTTTTTCATATTTACGGATCAATTTGTGAAGCACTGGGGGGTTCAAAGTGCTCACTATGCATCTAGATAAGTTATTTGGGGGGTCTAGTTTCCAAAATGGGGTCACGTGTGGGGGAGCTCAAATAATTAGGCACACAGGGGCTCTCCAAACGTGGCATGGTGTCCGCTAACGATTGGAGCTAATTTTTCATTCAAAAAGTCAAATGTCGCTCCTTCCCTTCCAAACCCTGTCGTGCACCCAAACAGTGCCCCCCCCCCACATTTGGGGTATTGGCGTACTTAAAACAGATTGGACAACAACTTTCGGGGTCCAGTTTCTCCTTTTACCCTTGGGAAAATAAAAAAATTGTTGCTAAAATCATTTTTGTGACTAAAAAGTTAAATGTTCAATTTTTCCATAATTTTTCCCCTATGCTTGGTTAAAAAAAGTAACGATTACTGATTACCACATTTTTTGTTCTTGATTTGTTTTAGTATTTCTTGAAGCCAGAAAGTTGCCATTTGAAATTACTTTAGTTTTGTGTCATGTCTGTGATCTGCTTTTTTTCTACAAAATTAAACAACTGAATGAACATCCTCCAAAGCCGGTGATTCCATAATTTTTGCCCTGGGTTGTACATTGATCTTTTCATTTTTCTTGTATTGCTTTTTCAAGCAGGTTCCAGGCTCAATCCACAGGAAAAATGCATCATGTCCATAATACACTAAAACTGATCTGGTAAAATGACAATTGTATTGTGATCGGATGCTATATGCAACAAATATGCAAATTGCTTCTTCAGAGAAAAAGATGACTTAAACTCTATAGCGCCACCTGTTGGAAGTAGCGATCCTACAAGTCACAATCAACCCTTTAACGAGTTGTGCAATATAGGCTGAGCCAAATCAGTATCTCAATTCGCATATGCAACAAAGACATTTATTTTTTACACAGTTTACATCTACTAGAGATCGCTCAGTGGGCATCGTTTGCTTTAGTCTGCTGTGTAACAGGCATTTAAACAACTGCCCATCACTAAGGCTACGTTCACATTTGCGGCCAGCGCCGCAGCGTCGGGCGCCGCAGCGGCGCCGCATGCGTCATGCGCCCCTATATTTAACATGGGGGCGCATGGACATGCGGCGCACTTGCGTTTTGCGCCGCATGCGTCGCTGCGGCGCCCGCGTCGGGGCGCAGAGGACGCAGCAAGTTGCATTTTTGCTGCGTCCAAATTCAATGAAAAAAACGACGCATGCGGCGCAAAACGCAGCGTTGTGCATGCGTTTTGCTGCGTTTTTGTTTGCGTTGTGCGCTGCGGCGCCGACGCTGCGGCGCACAACGCAAATGTGAACGTAGCCTAAGCCCATGTGCACACAGTCAAAATTTAGTGAGCCTTTTACCTCAGTGTTTGCAGCCAAAACCAGGAGTGGATGATAAATACAGAAGTGGTGACGTGTTTCTCTTATACTTTTCTCTGATTGTTCCTCTCCTTGTTTTAAAAATTTGGATGTAAAAACTGACCAAATACTGAATGTGTGCATGTAGCCTGTGATTGAGTGATGCAAAATGCAAAAAACATAGATGCTGTACGCTAGCGCAGTAGCATTGCACCAATTCAGATAGCATTTGCTGTAGCTAGAGCTATAGTACAAAAAGCTATTTTGCAGGCATTTTAAGGCCATGTTCACACATTCAGTATTTGGTTAGTATTTAACCTCACCATTTGTAAGCCAAAACCAGGAGTGGGACAATTCAGAGGAAAGGTATAATAAAAATACGTCACAACTTCTGTATTTATCACCCACTCCTGGTTTTAGCTTACAAATACTGAGTAGTGTTGAGCGATACCTTCCGATACTTGAAAGTATCGGTATCGGATTTTATCGGCCGATATCCAAAAAATATCGGATATCGCCGATACCGATACCCGATACCAATACAACAAGTCAATGGGACACAAGTATCGTAAGGTATCCTGGATGGTTCCCAGGGACTGAAGGAGAGGAAACTCTCCTTCAGGCCCTGGGATCCATATTCATGTGTAAAATAAAGAATAAAAAAAAAAAATATTGATATACTCACCCCTCCGGCGGCCCCGGCTCTCACCGGTCCAAGCGTCTGCCTCCGTTCATAAGAATGCAGGGAGTGAAAGACCTGCGATGACGTCGCGGCTTGTGATTGGTCGCGTGAGCGGTCACGTGACCGCTCACGCGACCAATCACAAGCCATGACGTCATCGCAGGTCCTAAACTCCTCATTCTTAGGAACGGAGGCTGACAGTTACATTTGGTAAAGTCCAGGGGCCGCCGGAGGGGTGAGTATATCCATATTTTTTATTTTAATTCTTTATTTTTTACATGAATATGGATCCCAGGGCCTGAAGGAGAGTCTCCTCTCCTCCAGACCCTGGGAACCATACACTGGGAACTTCCGATTCCTATTTCCGATATCACAAAAATATCGGAACTCGGTATCGGAATTCCGATACCGCAAGTATCGGCCGATACCCGATACTTGTGGTATCGGAATGCTCAACACTAATACTGAGGTAAAATACTCACCAAATAGTGGTAGTGTGAATTTGACCAAAGGGCTTGCTCCCACTTGCGATGAATTCGGACAAATCCAATATTATTCAGTGCAAATCTGCGATTTTTTTATGAGCTCGGATCAGATTGCAATCGGACAGATAAAAAAAAATTGTAGCATGCTGTGAGTGGATACGAATTTCGGATCGCAATCGCCAATAAAGTCAATGGATGTAATAAAAAAATCACACGGCACTCAGACCACGTTAGTGCCTTCTGATTTAAACAAACCTATGTCCTTTGAAAAGCCAGGAATTCATCTGGCGCGTACAGTAAAATCACAGCGTGACCAGACAAAATAGAATACATAGAGTATAAACTCATAGAATGAATACATATAAAGATGTCAGTCACATATATAATGAGTACAGTGTTTTAGTAGCTTACTGTACAAGTATTTTTTTTTCTAACCAAATTATTTTCAGAAAAAAGTGGCTTGGCATCCTCCAACATTTTATTAACCAGCAGATAGAAAGCGATCAGCTGTGGGCAGATGTTTATAGCCAGAGAAGGGGGTAATACACATGGAGTTTCCCAGGCTAACAATATCAGCTCACATCTGTATACTTAGCCTTTACTTCTGATTAAAATGGGGAACCTCCCAAAAAAAGACGTAGGGTCCACCTATATTTAATAACCAGTAAAGTCTAGGCAGACAGGGCTGATATTAATAGGTGATATTAATAGCCTCGGAAGAGGCTCTGGATATTGGCAGCATTTCCAAAGTGATCAGTTGCAGAGCTGCACAGCACAGCTCTGTCAGCTGTATAGTGCTCGAGACCAAGTACTCCACATTAGCACTTAATCAAATGAATGGGACTGGATATGCAATACCCCACTGCAGCAACAATACAGTTGCCTAAGCTATGCTGTGAAGCTCCATAACTGATCACATGTGGCTGCTGGTAGCAATGAAACCAGCTGATCGGTGGGGGTGCCAGGATTCATACTCCCACCAGTCTCTTGTTGATGACCTATCCTAAGGATAGGTCATCAATATAAAAGTGTTGGATAACCTCTTTAAAATCCAGATGGAAACTACAATAAAACACTAGATACAAGGTATATTCAAGGAGCCTTAGGTATACATTTTTCTGATTACACTGTTCTACATATTTTCAAAAATTGTCAAGTTCAGTTATGAAATGAGCCATTTCTTCATAATCTTGACATCCTGAATTCAAATGATAATGAAAAGCTTTAGTTGTCTCTCACTTCTATGATAGCAAAGAGTTTTATTTTTATTGCTACATATAAGTAATACGTAAAAATGTCAGCACTTTGAAACATTACTATTTATGCAAATAGAAAGATGCAGAATATTGATGTTATGTTAATTTTTTGATATTTATTTAGAGGAAACGTAGCAACAATTCAAATATCTAAAACATGTCAAAGCATTTTGTGAATTATAAACAGTTACAGAAATTGCACTGCAAAATCTGGTCTTCATTCAGTGACAATTCTTTTTTCCGTGTCTCTTGTACTCCGCATCGGATCATCTCTTACAATAGTCCAACAGTAATCTGCAAACATTCATGGATTCCATTTTCCTTGATATCATTTCTCTGTAGTTGCAATAACTTGGTGATCTCTCACCATACTTGTCTCTCACTGCTCTGCAGGAAAAAGTCAAGGTGCGAATGTAAGAAATTAATCTTTAAGGACATGTTACAGCCAAGATCCTTATATGCTTTGAGGAGGTTTTCCACCAAGTCTTCATAGTCCTCTATTCTTGAACTTGCCAAAAAAAATATTTACCACTCATGCAAATGGTACCTATGCCATCTTTTCCTTGCCATGCAACAAATTGAGAAAATCTGATCTTGAAGATGCTTACAAATCTTAGGTCCAATAAAGGCTCCTTTATCTATGCTTCACTCAACCATGGAAATATATCAATGAGATATTTGCATGATTTGGTATTTTTATCTGTTGCCTTTACAAAGTTCTTCATTGAGTCTATCCTGCTATGCAACAGTGCTAAAAATAATCTGCAGGGCATTTTTACTCCCTTGATGAAGTGAATGTCGGAGTCCAGTGTCTTTTTGTCATAATCCAGACCATGTTTTGAGTCCTGTTTTCCCTTTTTCCCGGTCTGGTCATGTCAGAGTTAACCTTTCTCAGCCTCTGTCTGGGTTCAGGTTGGCTTTTTATCGCCGCTGCTTCCTGCAGGAGATGTCAGTTATAGTTTTTGCCTAGTGCTGCTGTAGCTGTCTCTGATTGCTCCGATTTGTCCTGCTGCGTTTGCTGTCTGATCCCGTGTCTCTGTTTTCCCCTATTCCCATCTTGACGGTGTGTTTCCCTTAAGTGTGCTGACTCCACGGTTTTGACTTGGCTTGTATCCTGACCTGCTTCTGTCTTTTGGCTTATCAGCTCCTGACTGTTACTGACTCCCTCGATTGTCTCTGACCGTGAGTTTGCTTGTTCCTTTTGCACTGCACTAAAGTCTAGGATTTGACCCGGCTTATTTGACTGCTCTGCCACCTATGGTAGCCTCACTGCTGCATTGCAGGCCAGCTCTGTTTAGGTGCAGTCCTGCTTCCTCTCTATTGTCATCTAGTGGAGCCTGCACCTACCTGCATTGCAGCAATGTGACACTTTTATTGTAGTGATATCCTCTTGTATAGCTATCCCACTTACACAGAAAGTAGCAGTACTTTGTGTATCCAACATGGAGACCAAGTAAGAGGGCAACCACCTGCACACGTGGTCAAAATTGTTGGTACCCCTCGTATAATGACAGAAACACCCACAATGGTCACAGAAATAACTTGAATCTGACAAAAGTAATAACAAATAAAATATCTATGAAAATGAACAAATGAAAGTCAGACATTGCTTTTCAACCAGTTTGGTAAGCTTGATAAAGTACAACTGTGTTTGAAACGTGTCGCTTGCTCCTTTTTCTATCCACCATATTTTTGTAATTGATTTTTGATGGAAAAAAGATTACTCTGAAAATGTTACCAGAATCTGGAACATTTTTCCTTTTTTTTGCAATTTTTCTTTAAGTCTGCATTAAAGGTGTTATAAATAATTACAACCTCCTCTCTGCATCTTGAAAATTAGAGCCACTCAGCAAATTTAAGCATCATATTCATTTTCAGCACCACAAAATTAGTTGACTTCGACAGTTTTTGTGTCTGAACCAATTTGGCTGTGAAACAGTGTAATTTTAAATGATGTAATATTATGAGAATGTAGATAAATAATTGTGTATGCAAATTTTTGTAACATGTTATTTTATACGGTCACAAGGATATGATTCTCCACATTGTTAACATAGCATTCTGAAGCATTTACTCATCTCTAACCAAGGAAAGATCTGATAATCATCACTATAATTTTACTTATAAAATTATAAAATGATACAAACCTGCAGCCAATGTTCTACACATCAAGAACAAATAAAGACATGATGAGTGACAGATACTATAGTGAATAGTATAAGCTCTGTTGATTATATGTGGGACCTGCCTATTTTACAAGGAACTACCAAGCAATTTCTGCAATCTGATTTGATTGCCCATAAAGCAATGAAGTGGACTTCAGCTTATAAAGCAGTGATTACATTTATAGATCGCATGTCTCCAGAGCCCCAGAAATATGGAGGTATATTTGTCTGTGCACAGTCATTATAGTACAAATATCCACTATGAAGTGCTGTCATCGTTTTAAAGGGATAATGCTAATTTAGTATTTATTATGGTATTATTTAAGGACAATGATAAGTATGACTTAAATGAGTGTTTAATAGGATATTTCAATCACAGACACATGTCATATTCCATATCTAGGACCTACATCAATGCCAAGAATGTGAGTGCTATACCTGGTCTCGACCTATGATGTGGCAACCAACCACATCCAGGTGGAGTTTAACTGTGTGTGGCTCTCTCTATCCTCTTCTAAGAAAGTAACACAAATAGCTCAGCACTCTATTATGTGATATTGTTGCCTGAGGAAAAACCTATAACCATAAGGTGCCTCCTACTCTGATAGATGCAATTCACCTAAGTATTACACGTGGTAGCAGCCACAAACCATTGCATGTGGAAGTTGCAGAGTAATTGTGGATGTTAACCGGTGATCAATGAAGATTTCTAAAGCTGGACCTGTGATGTGTTGGACCATAGACCATTGTAACTGGAAGTTCCAAAAAGAAGTGTTTTTTCTATTCTGATGTTAGTGTTTGGGTATGTCCAGAACGTTCAGCACAGCCGAAGAACCAACCACCCGGCCAGACAAATGGTCACATGATTATGAAAGACATTCATGTGGCAATATGGCATCACAATGGGTGGGGTCTCACTTCATGCAGTCAACAGCATAGTCTGGTCATAGCCTTAATAGGAGTAACAGTCTCACAAATAGCATTTGTATCTGTGCTTCATAAATCCATATTTCATGATCTGTATGTGGACCATGAGACATCTATGTTGGTACCTGTCCTTCCTTTTTCTGATTATTTTGTCAGCGTGCGCTGCCTTCTTGTTGAGGATGAAGCGAAGTGACAACGCTAGATCTGTGTCCTCAGGTACATGTAGTTCTTTCCTTAGTGGGAGATCAGGAGTTAGCTTTTCAGTGTTTGCTTCCTTCTGTGTGGCCTGGATGAGGATGCAGACTACATAAGCTTCTGAAAGCCTGCAGTCCACTGACAGTTATACTTTGACTTGATCCTAGAGAACTTCTCAGTATCCTGCTTAGATTCCCTATAGACATTCCTGATTTTGATTGTGACTCATTTTTTGACCAATCTCCTGCCTTTTGATTTTATTCCTGTACTAACCTCCTGGTTCTAACCCAGATACCAGACTATTCTACTTGCCATATTACACCACAGAATGACAGCTAACTCAGAGGCCCCAAGCTAAGGGTCTCTGTTATGTACAGATACGTGTAATGGGTTTAAAGGGTGAGGGCCTGTTGGGGGTGGCCCTCTTTAGAGAAGTCAAGTGACCATAAACAATGCTCCCCTTACAAAACACAATTTTTTGACTGATCAGATTATACGATGAATGAAGTTATGATTTCTATGGTATTAATATGTGAGCTCTTAAGGGGAAGATTATTTAGATACAGTTATATGAAAAAGTTTGGGCACCCCTATTAATCTTAAGCTTAAAATTTTATAAAAAATTGTTTTTTTTTTGCAACAGCTATTTCAGTTTTATATATCTAATAACTGTTGGACACAGTAATGTTTCTGCCTTGAAATGAGGTTTATTGTACTAACAGAAAATGTGCAATCTGCATTCAAACAAAATTTGACAGGTGCATAAGTATGGGCACCCTTATCATTTTCTTGTTTTAAATACTCCTACCTACTTTTTACTGACTTACTAAAGCACTTTTTTTGGTTTTGTAACCTCATTGAGCTTTGAACTTCATAGCCAGGTGTATGCAATCATGAGAAAAGCTACTTAAAATGGCCACTTGCAAGTTGTTCTCCTGTTTGAATCTCCTCTGAAGAGTGGCATCATGGGCTCCTCAAAAAAACTGTCAAATAAGCTGAATACAAAGATTATTCAACATAGTTGTTCAGGGGAAGGATACAAAAAGCTGTCTCAGAGATTTAACCTGTCAATTTCCACTGTGAGGAACATAGTAAGGAAATGGAAGAACACAGGTACAGTTCTTGTTAAGGCCAGAAGCGGCAGGCCAAGAAAAACATCAGAAAGGCAGAGAAGAAGAATAATGAGATCAGTCAAGGACAATCCTCAGACCACCTCCAGAGAGCTGGAGCATCAACTTGCTGCAGATGGTGTCACTGTGCATTGGTCAACTATACAATGTACTTTGCACAAGGAGAAGCTGTATGGGAGAGTGATGCAAAAGAAGCCATTTCTGCAAGCATGCCACAAACAGAGTCGGCTGAGGTATGCAAAAGCACATTTGGAGAAGCCAATTTCTTTTTGGAAGAAGGTCCTGTGGACTGATGAAACAAAGATTGAGTTGTTTGGTCATACAAAAAGGCGTTATGCATGGCGGCAAAAAAACACAGCATTCCAAGAAAAACACTTGCTACCCACAGTAAAATTTGGTGGAGGTTCCATCATGCTTTGGGGCTTTGTGGCCAATGCTGGCACCGGGAATCTTGTTAAAGTTGAAGGACGCATGGATTCCTCTCAGTATCAGCAGATTCTTGACAATAATGTTCATGAATCAGTGACAAAGTTGAAGTTAAGCAGGGGATGCATCTTTCAGCAAGACAATGATCCAAAACACCACTCCAAATCTACTCAGGCATTCTGTAATAATTATAGGGGATAACTCAGGAGACTCTTTGCGTGGAACAAGACAACTACAGGACACAGTTTTATAAATGGTAAAGTCTATCACACAGTGATTCAAACAGGTGCAGAGAGAAACTCAAGTCCACAACACTTGGTGCAAATAATAAATGCAGCTTAGCAGTCTATAGGAAACTTCAGAGGAAAATGCAATCAAGCAGAAATTCTATGAAGCACAGTTATTCTTGAGGATACTTGACACGAATAGATCCTTGTCTTAGTCCAGGCACAGATAGATATGCTTATTAGGCAGTTCAAATCATATCTTAGCTCAACCAGGGAGGCCTGGTTAATAGTCTCAGGTTATTGCAAAGCAGAAACAGCTTACATGTCCAGCAAATGCAGATGGAAGTAAACATGAACAGCAGATGAAGGAGGATTACTGGAAACTTGTGTATGCAGCAGGAACTCAGAGCAGAGTAGCAGGATCACCACACAGGTTCACAGGAGCAGGTGTATAGCCAGGGAGTAATCAGAGGTCAGGCGCTGGATGCAAGGCAGAATACTCTAGCACAGACCAAAGGCTGGTGTGGAGTTCTATAGCAGGAAGACACAGTGCACATGAGACCAAAGATGCCATCTTGGAAAAGGGCAGTAATGCACAAAAGGTAAAATGTCCTGACATTACTTCCTCCTTAGAAGCGGCCTCAGGACGATCCTGGACCTGGTTTCTCAGGGAATCTCTGATGAAAACGAGAAATCTTCTGTTGGGCATTGATGTTTTCCACAGGTTCTCAAGAGTCTTCCTCAGGGGGATATCCCTGCCATCTTATCAGATATTGGAGCCGATTCCTGCGAATTCTGGAATCAATAATTTCCTCCACCACAAATTGTTCTTGCCCATCAATCACCACAGGCTGTGGAGGTGGCACAACATGTCTCTGGAAGGTATTAGGAGATACAGGCTTTAGTAAAGACACATGAAAAACTAGGTGTACCTTCATTGTCCTAGGCAGCTTCAGCCGGCAGGCCACAGAGCTCATAATACCGTTGATCTTGAAAGGGCCAATGAATTTCTGTCCAAGTTTTTGTGAAAGAACGTTTAACTTCAGAGAGAATTAATTGGAGACCTAGGTAAAATACACGGATGATAACCCAGATTGGCAAAGAAAGGAGTAAATGTAGTGGAGGCACTCTGAGAATTATTGTATGAAAATTCGGCTAACGGCAACAACTCCAACCAATCATCCTGGAGATGGCTGACATAACATCTTAGATATTGTTCCAGCATCTGGTTGGTACGCTCAGTCTGACCATTTGTCTGGGGATGGTAAGCAGAAAAGAGACAGACATTAATATTGAGTGCAGAGCAAAACCCCTTCCAGAATGTTGAAGTGAACTGTACTCCACGGACAGAGATGATCTCATCCGGAACCCCATGCAACCGAAAGACATTCTGTATAACCAAGTTCACTGTATCTTTAGCTGAGGGGAAGCCGGTGCACGGAACAAAAGGAGCAGCTTTAGTCAGGCGATCAACTACCACCATGATTGTATTCATGCCCCCAGATGTAGGCAGCTCCACAATAAAGTCCATTGATATAGACCCCCAAGGGTGGGACAGAACAGGTAATGGTTGTAGAAGACCCGTAGGTGCCACATGAGGAGTCTTGTAATGGGCACATACCTCGCAAGAGAGAACATAGTCCTTGGTATCCTTCAGGCAAGTTGGCCACCAGAATAATCGGCTCAGGAACTCTTGTGTCTTCTGTACCCCCTGTGACCAGCCAACTTGGAGTCATGTGCCAACTTGAGGATCTGCAGACGGACGACCACCGGGACGTAGATACGTCGATCTCTGAACCACATGCCACCCTTAAAGACAAGATTAATATCCACAGATGGGTTGGCCAGAAATACATCACCTTCATAGGCCTCCCTGCACTCCCTCCACAAGTCCTGATCGTGGATAACTCTGATGAAATTTGCATCAGATAGAATGGTCTTGGATGGGGCTCCAGGTATGGAATCCGCAGCATGGATTCGGGATAAAGCATCAGCCTTCCCATTACGAGAACCTGGACGGTACGAGATAACAAAGTTAAATTGATTTAAAAATAAGTTCCAAAGAAGGAACTCTAGATTGCGATGGTCAGTTAGCACTATGATCGGTTTTGCAGCTCCTTGCAGATGATGCCTCCATTCTTTGAAAGCCGCAATAATATCTAGCAATTCCTTGTCTCCCACATCGTAATTCGTCTCTGCTGAGGTTAGTCTATGGGAAAAGAAAGCACAACGATGTAGCAGACTCTTCTCTCCAGTTCTTTGGGAGAGAATAGCCCCCAAAGCATTATCAGAAGAGTCCACCTCCACAATGAAAGAAAGTGTTGGATCTGGGTGTATCAACATTGGTGCTGATGTGAACCAGATCTTAAGCCGATCAAAAGCTTCTTGAGCCTGTGATGACAACTTAAAGGGCTTTTCCTTCTTTGTCAAGGAAGTAATGGGACAGACAATATCAGAAAAATTTCGAATGAAGCGTCTGTAGAAATTTGCAAAACCAATAAAACATTGGACCTCCTTAACGTTCTTGGGTACCGGCCAGTCAAGGATAGCCTGAATCTTACCAGATTCCATGTTCAGCCCCTGGGGAGAGATGATGTAACCTAAGAACTGTATCTCAGAACGATGGAACTCGCATTTCTCTGGCTTATTATACAGATGGTTCTCTTTCAGACATCTTAAAACAGTTTTGACATGTTCTTCATGTTCCTGTAGAGAGTCAGAAAAGATTAGTATATTGTCCAAATAGATCACTACAAACTGGTCCAACAAATCTCTGAAAATGTCATTAGCAAGGTGTTGAAATGTTGCAGGGGCGTTACAAAGCCCAAAGGGCATCACAAGAGATTCAAAGTGTCCATACCGGCATCTGAATGCTGTCTTCCACTCATCCGCTGGACGAATATGCACCAAATTATAAGTCCCATGAAGATCCAGTTTAGAGAACACCTTAGCATGGCGGACTCTTTCCAGTAATTCGGGAATTAGAGGCAAAGGGTAACGGTTTCGTACGGTTACCTTATTGAGTTCTCGATAGTCAACACAGGGTCTCAGGGTCCCATCCTTCTTCTTTACAAAAAAGATAGGTGCCCCTGCTGGTGAGGAAGAAGGACATATGAAGCCTTTGGCCAGATTTTCATCAATATACTCTTTTAAGGCTTGAAGCTCAGGTGCCACCAAAGGGTATACGTTACCAAAAGGAATGGCTGCCCCGGGAAGCAGCTCAATGGGACAGTCATAATGCCTGTGTGGAGGAAGCTGATCTGCATTCTTCTTGTCACAGATGTCAGAGAACTCTTTATAAGCTGGAGGTAAAGAAAATACCTGTACATGTGGTTCCGTAGCCGTGGACTCAGGGACAGCTTCTGTTAACGCTGAGTTGCTCCTTGTTGGGAAGATAATCTCCTTGTTCTCCCAGTTGATAATTGGGTTCTGAGAATGCAACCAAGGAATGCCTAAAATCACAGGAAAATGAGGAGAAGAAGTTAGCAAGAAAGAAAGTTGCTCCTGAAGATTAGGCTCCAACAAAATTTCAAGGGGTACGGTCTCCTGATCCACAGGCCCATAGATTAAACGTGACCCATCCACTGTTTCCATGGTAATTGGAGAGGCTCTTTGCTGAATTTTAATACCATGTTCCTTGGCAAATGTGATATCCATGAAATTGCCACCTGCACCAGAGTCAATCATAGCTGAACTGGAAATCCACTGTCCTGAACACAGGATCTTAATAGGGAGAGAACAGTGAGAGTTCTTTTCCTCCAGCTCCTTGGGGGGTGAAGTCATAGAAAGTGAATGGAATACAGCGTTTAAAGGCCGGCTACATTCAGAGATGTCAGACTCATAATCACAGTTGTCATACTCCCCTATTGCTGCTAGCACCTTGTTAGGCTGTCTAGGACACTTAGGACAATTGATCAAGAAGTGGTCAGACTGTAGAAACATAGACTTTCACGAAGGCGATGCTCCCGGCGTTCATTGATCTCGCGCCTCTGAACAGAATCAATTTGCACGGGCACCTCCTCCACCTCCCGAGAGGTTTTACCTGCAGGCTCATTTAGTCATTTAACCGTGGGTCACGAAACTCAATCATCGGATTCGCCCAGGCGAGCGCTCGTGAGGTCAGTAGCATTATTACACACAATACTTTGGATCTATCAGTAGGAAAACGGTCAGCATGCACATCAAAATATAGCATACATTGATTCACAAAGCCACGAAATTTGTCGCAATCACCATTAAATCTGAATAGGGGCAACTTAAGTGGGCCAGCTGGTGGCGGTTGCCCAGAGGATAAAGTCACTTGTGCAGCTATTTGCGTGCTTATGTCCTGAAAAGCCCGTCCATACTGGGACTCTATGCCAGTAAGTTTGTTTTCCTGGGCTGCCATGCGGTTGCTCAAGTCCTGCAAAGTTTGTTCAAACACTTGTTGATTGTGTTCAAAGCTTCCAAACTTCTTTTGAAGACCTACCACATCTTTCTGCAGTGATCTAATTATGGAAAACACCTGCTCTAATTTGCTTTCTGCAGTCATTGTTCCAGCAGTCTCCTTTTTTTTTTAGGCTAGAGTATCCTGTAATAATTATAGGGGATAACTCAGGAGACTCTTTGCGTGGAACAAGACAACTACAGGACACAGTTTTATAAGTGGTAAAGTCTATATTATCACACGGTGATTCAAACAGGTGCAGAGAGAAACTCAAGTCCACAACACTTGGTGCAAATAATAAACGCAGCTTAGCATTCTATAGGAAACTTCAGAGGAAAATGCAATCAAGCAGAAATTCTATGAAGCACAGTTATTCTTGAGGATACTTGACACGAATAAATCCTTGTCTTAGTCCAGGCACAGATAGATATGCTTATTAGGCAGTTCAAATCATATCTTAGCTCAACCAGGGAGGCCTGGTTAACAGTCTCAGGTTATTGCAAAGCAGAAACAGCTTACATGTCCAGCAAATGCAGATGGAAGTAAACACGAACAGCAGATGAAGGAGGATTACTGGAAACTTGTGTATGCAGCAGAAACTCAGAGCAGAGTAGCAGGATCACCACACAGGTTCACAGGAGCAGGTGAACAGCCAGGGAGTAATCAGAGGTCAGGAGCTGGATGCAAGGCAGAATACTCTAGCACAGACTAAAGGCTGGGGTGGAGCTTTATAGCAGGAAGACACAGTGCACATGAGACCAAAGACGCCATCTTGAAAAAGGGCAGTAATGCACAAAAGGTAAAAAATGTTCAGAGTCCTGACACATTCATGCAGAGGAACAATTACACTGTTCTGGATATTCAGTCCCTAGACCTGAATATCATTGAACATCTGTGGGATCATTTGAAGAGGGCTGTCCATGCTCGGCGACCATCAAACTTAACTGAACTGGAATTGTTTTGTAAAGAGGAATGGTTAAAAATACCTTCATCCAGGATCCAGGAACTCATTAAAAGCTACAGGAAGCGACTAGAGGCTGCTATTTTTACAAAAGGAGGATCTACTAAATATTAAGGTCACTTTTCTGGTGAGGTGCCCATACTTATGCACCTGTCAAATTTTGTTTGAATGCAGATTGCACATTTTCTGTTAGTACAATAAACCTCATTTCAAGGCAGAAACATTATTGTGTTCAACAGTTCTTAGATATATGAAACTGAAATAGCTGTTGCAAAAAAAACAATTTTTATAAAACATTAAGCTTAAGATTAATAGGGGTGCCCAATCTTTTTCATATAACTGTACTAGATGGTAGCCCGATTCTAACGCATCGGGTATTCTAGAATATGTATGTAGTTTATTTATGAAGATTTTAGAATAATACATTGAATACACAGGATTCGGCCAGCCGGGTGTGACCAATTAGCGAAGCGTGGTTCAAATCCCATGCCAATTCGCGGCCAGACTGCGCCTGTCGCTGATTTTTCGCAGACGGCCACGTAGTATATAGCAAAGCCACGTAGTGTATTGCTCAGCCCACGTAGTATATTGCCCAGCTTACATAGTATATTGCCCAGCCCACGTAGTATATTGCACAGCCCACGTAGTATATTGCACAGCTCACGTAGTATATTGCACAGCTCGCATAGTATATTGCCCAGCCCATGTAGTATATTGCACAGCCCACATAGTATATTGCACAGCCCACGTAGTATATTGCACAGCCACGTAGTATACTGCACAGCCCACGTAGTATATTGCACAGCCCATGTAGTATATTGCACAGCCCACATAGTTTGTTGCACAGCCACGTAGGATATAGCACAGCCACATAGTATATAGCACAGCCACATAGTATATTGCACAGCCACATAGTATATTGTACAGCCCACGCAGTATATTGCACATTCCATGTAGTTTGTTGCACAGCCACATAGGATATAGCACAGCCACATAGTATATAGCACAGCCACGCAGTATATTGCACAGCCATGTAGTTTGTTGCACAGCCCACGTAGTATATTGCACAGCCCACATAGTATATTGCACAGCCACGTAGTATATTGCACAGCCCACGTAGTATATTGCACAGCCCACATAATATATAGCACATCCACGCAGTATATTGCACAGCCGACGTAGTGTATAGCACAGCCCACATAGTATATAGCAATGTGGGCATCATATCCCTGTTAAAAAAAAGAATTAAAATAAAAAATAGTTCTATACTCACCCTCCGACATTCCCCCCGGATCCAAGCGAGGCCTTTACCGATGTTCCTCGCGACGCTCCGGTCCCAAGAGTACATTGCGGTCTCACAAGATGATGACGTAGCGGTCTCGCGACACCGCTACATCTTCATCTCGTGAGATGGCAATGCATGGAGCAGTCACCGGAGCGTCGTGAGGAGCGGGAAAGGCCTGTTCCTGATCCGGGGGGGCCGACGGACGGTGAGTATATAACTATTTTTTATTTTTTTATTATTTTTAACATTAGATCTTTTTACTATTGATGCTGCATAGGCAGCATGGTGGCCTGGCAGCCGTGAGCAATCAGCGACGTGGGATTCCCTGGACAGACAGACAGACAGATGGAAGTGACCCTTAGACAATTATATAGTAGATTAAAGATTATTTAGAGAATATTCAGTGGTATTATTTGGGGTGTAATTGCATAATTTTTAGGTACTATAAGAACCATATTCAGTGGAAGTTACTGGCACAACTGAGCAAAAATGATACAATTTCTTTAAAACCCCTCCATGGAGAAAATATGCAGTAAATATTTCTGAAATGAGTGTTTCATTTATGCTACATCTGTAGATACAGGGAAGTATAAAATATAGCTGGAGCAGTGTTTCACCATAGAATAGTACAGTAGAATAAAGATGTAAATTCAGCTCTTCTAAATTATGTCCAGAAGGCCATAATATGTATGCTTTCTGACAAACCTAGTCTCATAAATAGCCTAAATTAGCCATACAAGAAAAGCATATCATCTATTATTTAAACATTGATTTAATCTGCTTTACGGTGTACGTTGCCATCCTGATGACACCAGCACCATTGGAGTTTAACAAATGCTTACGGTTCCCAGCGTTTATCATGTAGGTTTAGTTCTAAGAAATGATTCTTGGCGCATCTGTACATTAATAACTATGAAACCTAAATTAGAGTAAGTAGACATAAAATAAGAACTGTGATGTCCACAAAAGTATGGGTTGCATTCAGGAAAATAAAACTATTTAAATTATTTTTTTAAAGTTGGGACCATTAAAGGAGTCCTGTAGCTTAATGGGAAAAAACTGAATTTGTAGAGGATTTAAAGGAGTTGGCCATTTTGTTACCGATTCATCAAGACTGCTGTTCACATCAGCCTTGAAGAGCGGACAAGGTGAAGTCAGATGCCTGATTCATCAAGGAGAATACGCCTCTTAAAGGGTTTGTTCGGGACTTTAACATTGATTGCCTATCCTTAGGATAGGGCATAGATATGTGATTGGTGGGGTTGCAACACCCGGCATCTCATTTTACAGCTGTTCCCAGTGTCATCTGCTGAGGAAGTGCTGATCTGCAGAGCTGCACAGCTCAGCTTCGTTGGTGAAATAATGAGAGCTCCTGGATACTGCACCTCCAACCCTTATTGATTTGAAAAGGGCTGGGTGTTCAGTAACCAGTTGCGACCGTTATACAATCGGAACTGAAAGGTTCTGCCTGCCGCCAACACTGGAAACAGATGATCGGTGGGGGTGACGGGTTTCGCAACTTCATCAATCAGACATTGATGATCTCTCCTAAGGAAAGGCCATCAATGTTAAAGTCACGGATAATCCCTTTAATGAATGATGCAAAATCAAGAAAAATCGGTATATTAAAAGCAAAGCTCACCAATAAAAGGGTAATATTTATTAAACATCTCCAGACAAAAAAAAATTAAACACTTTTAAAAAGTTACAACAAACTAGTACCAACCAGGGACTCCTGGAATAAGGGTACTAGAGCGCCCCCAGACGCAGGGCCACTGGGTTCTCGGTACCGGGCCTCTCTGTCTCGGTCCTGGGGTTGTCACGGTGGCTAGACCTGGTCCGTGACCCTGCTAAGGGGCGACCAATGAAAGATGTGATGATGGTGCGTGGTGCAGGTCGCGATGAATAACGAGAACACAGGATTGCAGTCTCTTTACCTCTTTACTGAAGGCTTCAGGATCCCCAATCCAGAGTACTGCTAACAGGGCTGGCTGAGACCGGCCAGTCCGAAGGCACATCCAGAGTTCCCTTTGCAGGTGGAAATCAGTGCCTACCTTCTAGCGCCTGTGTGTTGTAGTACCTCCCTGCTGAGCACCACGGGATAGTCCTCACAACTGTTGTGTCTGTTTCTGATGTTCTTCTTTCTCACAACTCGTATCTATTCTTATGTTCTTCTCCGTCCCCCAGATGATATGGATAGGACGCACCCGTATGACGGGTAGGCCTGGAGTTCTTCCGGGACCCTAGCGTCGCCCCTCTCCCACAATTGCCCCCTATGTCTGCTTAGGTGATTTAGGTGAGACAGCCAACCTAAAATTAACTGTCCTGCCGCTGTTTGAAGTATTGCTTGGAGCCTAATACTTGCTCGGCGTTCCGGCCACCGGCTACGTGCCTCAGTAGGATGTTGCCTCGATCTTACGGCACGACTCCTACTGGCTTTATCTCCTTTTCCTTTTCTCACTTCTCCACAGTAAATCTTGCTTCTTTTCCTTTCTTAGGATGCCACCGCATTCGAGTGCAGGCGTGGCTCCGTAACGTTTTGTTCTGTTCGCTAGGCCACTGTCAGGATCCCACCCCTGACAGAGACCCCCCTGAATCTTCCCCCGCAACACCCTCTGCCACAGGATGTTGCCTGGTTCCAACCCAGTCAGCTTCTCCCTAACTTCCTATCCAGCCCCCAGTTTTACCAGATTGTGAGGAGTGGCCTAATGCATAGAACCCTTTGCTCCCCCGGTGGCCAGAATGTGAAGTGTAAAGTGTGACTGTGATACCTGGTCAGGTGAACTCCTTAAGTGCCATCAGACGTACCATCACTCCCCTTAGCGGCGGAGCATCAGTACTGCAACGACCAGGACTCTGGGGCGCTGCAGTACCCTCCCTCTTGCACTGCACTACAATACAGTGCCTAAATTCTAGTAATCTCCATATAGTAGTACTGTTGAAAATAGTAATAATCATATAATAAATACATGCAAAGTAATAATTCCATAAAGTTGAACCAAACAGTAATATATGGTAATAAGGGCCACCACCCTCGGATCCTTCAGACGGAACATGAAACGCATCTCTTTAGGAAAGCCTACAGCCTGCAATAGTCGCCTCACCACCACCCGAGCTGCCACCTCACCAACCACCCGAGCTGCAGCCTAACCAACTGCCAGAGCTGCCGCGTCACCAACCGCCAGAGCTGCCGCGTCACCAACCGCCAGAGCTTCCGCGTCACCAATCACCAGAACTGATGCCTCACCACCACCACCAGAGCTGCCACTCCCCTGACCTTCTGTCTCCTCCCCATTATCCCGCAGAATGTAAGTCCGCAAGGACAGGGTCTTCTCCCCTCTGTACCAGTCTGTCATTGTAAATTTGTTTACTGTAAACAATATCTATAACCCTGTACGTAAGCCCTTTTCTCATGTACAGCACCATGGAAATAATGGTGCTATATAAATAAATAATAATAAGGTATAAAGTGCAGGACATAAAATATGAGAGAACTTAGAAACCAGCCCAAATATATCAGTACAGTAGTAAAATATATGCACTTGCCTTTAATAAGGAAAATGAATATGATATGAAACAAGTAAAAAATAAAAGTAAAGCGTTGAAAGGCACCACTATAATAGTGGACAATATAGATGACAGTTGGTTTAGATATGAGGGAGTAAGGCTATGTGCACACATTGCGGTTTTTACCGTGGAACTGCAGCGTTTCTGCAGCTGCGGGTCCGCAGCAGTTTCCATTGTGTTTACAGTTACATGTAAACCCTATGGAAACAGCAATCCGCTGTGCACATGCTGCGGGAAAAACCACGCAGAAACGCAGCGGTTTACATTCCGCAGCATGTCACTTCTTTTGTGCAGAATCACGGCGATTCTGCACACATAGAAATGCATTGATCCGCTTACTTCCCGCATGGGGCTATGCCCACGATGCGGGAAGTAAGCGGATCATGTGCAGATGGTACCCAGGGTGGAGGAGAGGAGACTCTCCTCCAGGCCCTGGGAACCGTATTTGTGTGAAAAAAATAATAATTAAAATAAAAAATAATGCTATACTCACCTCTCAGCGCTGCACGCGGCCGTCCGGTCGCAGGGTCACTGTGCGAGCAGGACCTGCGATGACGTCGCGGTCACATGACCATGACGTCACAAAGGTCCTTCTCGCACGGCATCTTTGCCACCGGACCGCCGCGTGCAGCGCTGAGGAGATCGGGATGTCAGAGGGTGAGTATAACCATTTTTTTTATTATTTTTAACATTACTATTGATGTTGCATATTGCTCCATATGCAGCATCAATAGTATAGGAGTAAACCCGCAGCGGAAACCGCAAAACAAACCGCAATAAATCTGCAGGGATAACCGCAGCGGTTTTGCCCTGCAGATTTATCAAATCCGCTGCGGGAGAACCCGCAGAGGACCCTCCCTATGTGTGCACATAGCCTAAATGCTCTCGAAGCAATTCTGCAAGTATATAACCTCAAAGAGTTTATTATAGTGATCGTAAGATGTTTGGTAAATAAGAACCCGGGAGAAGTAAAAAGCAAAACAGTGTATTAAAAGTCCCCATGCGTATCGCCACTAGCAAAAAAGCTTCCTCAAAGGTAAAGAAAGATGCATTTTGCATCGTATTGAATCAAGCACATCTTAAAAATGGCGTGTTCCCAATGACTGGAGTAAAGTTTGTGACATAAGACACATCACGGCTCATCATGAACTAGACAAGTGGGCATTGCAGTGCCTCGTTCTACTGAAATTGGTGTAAAAACACCAAAATTTGTAAAGTACTTGTGCAAACTCAAGTTTTGCAACTTTTCAAGGCATTTTACTCCAGTTTTCTGGCATAAAAATTTTCATGAATTGTGTCCTTTATTTTATCTGACGTGTTGGATCACGATTTGTGGCACTTACTAAGGCTAGTTTCACACTAGCGTTTTGCTAAGCTGCTGAGGGCTGCGGACTTCCTCTGTGAAGCCCCACCCACAGCCGCACCTCTGCCGCTCAGCTCCGCCTACATCCGTATGTGGCCTGAGTACCTATCATTAACATTAGGTATGCAGGTCGTGCAGATGTATGCGGATGCATCCGCATGCGTCGTTTTGACGATGCGGCGACCCGCGTCAAACGCAGCTGGTTGGAATTTCTTCTTTTCTCTGTATCGTCAAAATGATGCAGGCAGAGGCATCCGCATACATCCGCATGACCTGCATACCTAATGTTAAAGATAGGTAGGCAGGCCGCATGCAGACAATTGGTTGTTCACGGAGGAAGTCCGCAGCCCTCCGCAGCTAAGCAAAACACTAGTGTGAAACTAGCCCAACATATACGTATTACAGGTTCTCCTCCTGCACTTTTTGGTGGGCTTCTCAGATAACACAACTAGTTGCTGCCCTTGAAGGAACCTGTCCATCACCCTTCACATATATGAAAGTACTACACCATGTAAGTTTTTATTCTACAGGAGTAAGGTGATGGACAGGAACCACTATCAATGCCTCTCAGCAGTTATGATGAGTCTATGGATCCACCATCAATGTTCCTTAGATGGCGAGCAGTACGGTTTATTGTATTAGTGCGGGAAGATTGCGCTGATATTCTTTGCTCCTGTTCTTTTACTGTGAATTTCTGTTACACTTTGCATTACTTAGCACAAGAATGGAGCCATCTGTTATGGCATGTAAAGCAGCTGTTGTCAGATTTTGCTTTGCTTCACTGAAGCCAAATTATTAAACTTGCAATCCATAAATACTTTTTTTCTAATTAAAATAATGCTTACTTGGTTTTTTACACAGCAGTTGAGCACATTTGTGTGGCAACCATTACAATATTATAGAGTCACAAGACTTGAGAGTTGGACAAATATTCCGGTAATCCTGATAAAGATGTGGAATTAATGATATAAGTCTTCATGTACCAACCGTCTTCATTACAGTTTCTCGGAGCAGAAGGACTGTTGGCAGTGTCGCACTGTTCATGGCATGTACAAAGCCTGGCAGGATTAATATCAAAGTTTGATTAATGATTTCCTCAATTTAAGTCACATCTGCGCACAAGTATGTAAAGTACATACGCATTTATATACACTGCATAAAAGAGATCTGCAGTGAAAAGCACAGGAGTCTACTGCAGACCCCTGGTTCTCATGCCAACCCATCAGCAGCCTGCAATCATGTGACAGGGGCTCTTATGTCCTGGATTTGCAACTCACATCCGGTAAACGCTAGTTAAATGACAGCAGCTTTTAACATGCTAACAGCCTTGGGTGGATCACGATTCCACCCTGGCTGTTACGGACACATGACAGCTCAACAAATCAGTTGTCATGTGTCGGGAAAGATGAAAGTTCAGCGCCTGATTCCGCATCAAGGGTAGGGAGATGACCTATGTTGTACCTATACATCATAGGTCGTGAAGGGGTTAACATTTTAAATGCATCTGTCAGATATGGCATTTAAAAGGCCTCAAAAATGGTGGACGTGAGATCGGAGCCCATCAGCCACCAGTTAACGCAATCACAAGGTGCTGATGCATTGCCCTGGCAGCCAGGAGCATTCTGAATACTTCTGTGTCTAACATGGCATTATTCCTATGAAATCCATCCAATGGGTGATTAAGAAAAAAAAAGGAATTTGACAATACAGCAATATTGCTGCATATCATAAGCGAAAAATAAATCACAAGTTTAAGTCACCTAAGGCAGCTAGTAAAATATGTAAGAATTATAAAAAAAAATTTTTTTAAAAGATTTAAAATATATACATAAGTTTGCATACAGTATTTTTCAAAAAATGTTAATGGCAAACTGTAAAAAATAGATAAAAAACAATCATAACTGGGACTGCGTAAATGCAATAAAAAGCCATCAGAACATCATAAGGACAGTGCAATGGCATCAATAATAAAAACATCAACTCAGCTCTCAAAAAAATGTACCTTACACAGCTCTCTTTATGGGAATATATAGAATTATATATCATATATAGAATTATGTCACCCTGTCATTTTTTTCTGCACAGTGAAGCTATAAAAACCGAGCCCAAAACCCAATGAATGAGTTGTATTTTTCTCCATTGAATTTTTTATTCCTGGTTTTCTGCCCAATATTTGGTAAAATAAATGGTTTCATTTAAAACCTGCAATTTATCCCACAAAAAAAAACAAGCCATGATAATGCTATGTCAACTTAAAAATAAAAGGTTATAGCTCTTGGAAGATGGGGAGGAAAAGATTGAAAGACAAAAATCAGACCTTAATGCGTTAAAGCTGCTCTCGCGCTAATCTTGGCATGTGTCAGGCCAAGATGAAATATAGGGAAGGACATATCTGTATTTATTAATTTTAATAACTTGTCTTATTATTTATCACCCTATTCGTACTGAATGTCAGCTACTGATAAGGCTCTTCACATCCCGGGCATAGGGAAAACATGGTATACTATGCAGAGACGAGCTGTCCATGTAATAATGCGTAGACGAATCAAGCCCATAACAGAGAGACATGCACATACTGCACAAAAACCTCATTCAGAAGTACGTAACAAAGGACCAACCCAGGGCTTATTGTCCAGAACTTACTTTACTTGCTAACATTACATTTGCATTCTGATCCTGTAACAAGCAGTTAAAGAAGCTCTCCTCCTCCTCCCATCAGGGGTTTTATCATGTTAATGTAGTGCGGTCATTATATTATGTAGCACTGTGCTTTTACAATTGCTCATTTTACCTTTCTACCCAGCTGATTCTTCTCTTTTCCGTTAGGTCTATGACATCACGTGATTAAAAACTGAGTGGCTGAATCCTTCTAAGCTCTATGTAGAAACCTTTCTCTACACAAGTCATCATTAGAACTACAATTCTACATCACTGCAAAGTCCCTGACAGCACATCTCCACCTGTTTTCAACTCCTGACCAAACTGCTCCACTCTTCCCCCATGCGAGGGACTTTATTGTGATGTAGACTGGTAGTTCTAATGATAACTCATGCAGAGAAAATATACTTCCGGTTCCTACATAAAGCTTAGCAGGATTCAGCTAGTCTGTTTTTAATCACATGATGTTATAGACCTAATGGAAAAGAGAAGAATTAACTGGGTAGAAAGGCACAAAGAGCAATTGTAAGTACATAGTGCTATATTATATGGTCACTGTAATATATAGATACGAACTCTGAAGCCAGTGTTTCTTTAAAGAGAATCTGTCACCACTCATCAAGTTTTTGTTATCCTATCTGAGAGCAGCATGATGTAGGAGCAGAGACCCTGATTCCAGTGATGTGTCACTTACTTGGCTTCTTGCTGCAGTTTTAATACAATCAATGCTTTCTCTGCTGCAGATCTATCAGTTCTCTGAATGTTGAACACTTTATAACCCCTCCCACATGGTGATATATCAGTGGTGTGGGGGCAGGGTTATACAGAGCTCATGAATTTGTAAAAACAGAGTAAGCAGCCCAGTAAGTGACACATCACTGGAATCAGTGTCTCTATCTCTACATGATACTGATCTGAGATTAGGTGGCAAAAACCTGATGACAGACTCCCTTTAAGTCATTGTTTATATACAGTAGGTGCATAGACAGGTCACTACCTCCTACAAGTTCAGCAAACTCTAACAAGTCTGTGATCATTGTTCTCATGGCTGGACTGTGCTCTCTAGACTCCAGGCACCGTCAGCCACATGCAGCCTTGGCTTCATTAACATTATGAATGGGCAGGTCATTGCCTCCTGCAAAAGCAATATCCACATCTCCTACTTCTGTAACAGATTTGATTGACTGCTGGATGTTGTAGAACTGTTCCAGGCAGAATATATATAAGGATTGGATAACTAGAGCATGAAATTGTATTGAAACAACTTCCGTATCTTTTTCTCTGCACATACTAGACTAAGACACTTCTACTTTCAGTGAAAAACTTTCCCATCTTCTTGTATCTTTATAAGTTTGAGTTTTGTATCTTCTAAGGTTGTAGGAACAAGATGTTGGTCAGACATGGATTATTTATTACAACAATGTTTGAAAGGAGCAGTAAGAAACCTTATTTATAATACTGTAGCACATATCATTCTGTTTTATTACTTATGGTCTCCAGATACCTTGGAGCTATTCGCAGACTATGAATTATTTCTAGGGATTTGTCAGAGCTGTTACATCATTTAGCCACGAGCCTCTGCACTAAGTTATGTCACTCAATGTAAAAAAAAGAAAAAGCAAAATGAATCCACATTAAGCCAATGGACTATTGCTGGTCAGGGTCATGAGTAGTGTATCATAGTCCTTGATGCCAAACTCCATGCAGTACTGATCTTGGGGGGTTTATGAATAGACATTGCCTTGGCCATTCATATGTAAATTATGTGTTAATGGAATACTCAGCCTTCTAAGAGAATGGAAGGAGGAGGGAAAGGGGGAAAGCTGTAGAGCATTGCATCTCACTCTGCAAGGATGATCCACAAACAAAATGGCCAAAGCGGGCATAGGAAATGAATAAGACATTTATTATCTCAAATATGAATTGCAACATTTTGACAAGGTCTTTATCCAGCTGGTTGCTAAAGACCTCTACCAGGTCAAAATGTCACACTATGTATTTGGCATAGTACATTTCTAGAAATAGGAAGTAGGGTCATGCATGCTGATTTTTTTCTGATGTTATCATGATTTGTAGTGCATTTGAATAAGGTTTAGAATTTTACTCCATTTGAGTTGGACCCTATTTCATATTTCTAGTTTTTGGATGTCAGTAGCAGTGGCTTGGTTCCAATCTCTGACAGCACAGCGGCATTTAACTCTTGCAAACCGGATGCATGCCATTAGCTCCATTCATCAGCGCCCCTGTCACATGATTGAGAGAGTACTACTCCCATCAGCCTAAGCCTGCTGTTGCTGAAAACAGCAAGAGAGGGCACTGCTGATGGGAGTATTTATCAGCCGGTGCCTGTGCTATAAAAAAAAAATACTGGAGTCTTTTCTATTTTTGGTAACCAGTGCAGGAAAAACTGACGGCTGTGGGCTGCAACCCTCAGTTATCAGCTTTATTATGGCTGGTTATCAAGACTAGATAGGTCCCCAAGGCGTTATTTTTTTTTTTTTTTAATTAAAACATTTAAAACACTGGTGTGGGGTCCTTCCCATTTTTGACAACCAGCCAAGCTAAAGCAGACAGCTGTGAACTGGTATTCTCAGGCTGGTAAGGGGCCATGGATATTGCCCACCCAAGCTTAAAAATAGCAGCTCGCAGCCACCTCAGAAAATCTGGTGCTTTTCATGCAGATGACAGCGTGGGAAACACCCAATGTTCGAGGTGCAGAACCCGAACAGTAAAATGGACTTCCTGGAGAAGTCTGTGTTTGGGGTCCATGCCTGAACAATAGGTGTTTAGTACAGACCCCAAGCTTTACTGTTTGGGTTCGCCCATATCTAGTTATAAGCCACTGTGGAAGTTGGGAAAGGCAGCTGAAGGCTAAATGAGCAGTTAGCTGTCAGCTTTGGCTATGACCATGCCAGGCAATCAATGCCTATAGGTTCCCGATATGTAAAACCAAGAATAAAAAGTACTGGCCATATAAATTGCTAACATATAAAACAATATAGCCAAAAAATAAATATATAATAATAGTGGCACAACCTAAATGTTATCTAATAGTGTACAGTACTGTGCAATAAGTAGCCTGGCAGCTGGCATTTATGACATATGCCAATCTATTGCCTATCGTATAGACATCACACATTCACACTTTCTATTATCCTTAGGCCTCATTAAGATGTCCGATTTTCACGTACGAGTGCTTTCCATGGTTTTCACGGATACACTTGTACCTGTTGTCATGACTGTAGACAGGATGGTGCCGCCTCCATCCTGGTCAGGTCAGGGTTAATTTTAGTTTGCCTCTCTTTGGTTCTGGGGCAGCTATTTAATGTTGGCAGTTGCTGGATTGTGTGTCGGCAATATTTTTGTATACTCAGCTTGGGGTTGCTGACCCAGGTTTACTCGTCCGTAGTCTTTGTGCCTTTGTGTTTGTGTGCCTTGCTGTGTATGACTCGGCTCTGTTGCCTGACTTCTGCCTTTGCATTATGCTTTGTATTCTTCTGTCTCTCCCGGTAATCAGACCAAATGGCTTGTCCATGTTTACTCTTTGTCTTATCCTTAAGGTACCTTCACACTCAGCAACTTTACAACGAGAATGACAACGATCCGTGACGTTGCAGCGTCCTGGTTAGCGATCTCGTTGTGTTTGACACGCAGCAGCGATCTGGATCCCGCTGTGATATCGCTGGTTGGAGCTAGAAGTCCAGAACTTTGGTCGTCAGGTCGGCGTGTATAGTCGTGTTTGACAGCAAAAGCAACATTGCCAGCAATGTTTTACATGGAGCTAATGACCTGTGAGAACGATAAGTGAGTCACCGTTACGTCACAGGATCGCTCCTGCATCGTTCTGGAGCTGCTGTGTTTGACGTCTCTACAGCGACCTAAACAGCAACGCTGCAGCGATCGGCTCGTTGTCTATATCGCTGCAGCATCGCTGAGTGTGACGGTACCTTAAGGTACTTCGCTCCCTTCTGGCTTTGACCTTTGGCTATACTTGACTACATTTTCTGTCTGTTCCCTGTACTCTGTGTGTTCTGTGTCTTCCCTGGATTCTCGTGCGGTGGCTCCGCCCCCTGGTCACATGACTGCTCAGTGCCAGGTCCTGCTCATTGCATTATTTTAAGGTCCTTGAGCTTGGTGTGCTTTGTTTCTGCACTCTATATGTTTATTCACGTGCCCCCCGTCAGTACCCAGTCATGACACCTGTGATACACTTTGTTTCCACTCACATGTCCATGATTTTTCCTAGCTTGTTCAATCTATGGGAAATCACTGAGACATGTCCGATTTTGATCCAAGTCTATGGGTCCATAAAATAATTGAAGTCCACTCGAATGACATCCAAGTACAGTCTGATTTTCAAGGACTGCTAGAACAGAGAAGGTGGAAAAACTTTTTTCTATTATTTTTTCTCACCATATGAGAAAAACTGATGACTCTCAGATGAAAGTGTGATCCCAAAAAATTCGACCCGATTTTCTCAATCGTGGAAAAATCGGACGTCTGAATGAGACCTTAGCAAGAAATCCTCTTATGTGGATAATAGATGTCTTCATTACAGTTTTTGCTTTTATTAATCCACTTTACACATGTGGGTTATGAAAGGAAATGCTGTCAATCTAGTTTGCAACAACTTAATTTTAAAATATATATTTTTTTTCATTTTGGGATTTATCCATGTTTTACTGTTGTGTTGCTTGTGTTTTTGTATATCATTGCTGTCACTGAAAGCAAGACAACAGATTGGCTCTAGTCTACTCCAAAGACTTCTTATCTGTTTGTTAGCTCATTAATGGCCAAAACAAATATCAGCTCCAAGAAACCCTCAATGCAATTGTCTTACAAGGGACTTTTGGAAACCTTGCACGTGGAAATCTTTTATGAAAAGCTAATTAAATGACTTGATAAATGCTCTTTAAAATGAATGTCAGCTACAAAGCTTGTTAAACTGCTATTATACCCCCTGGAGCAATCAATATAACATGCTTTTCATATTTCAAGGACAAGATATAATCAGTTGCTGTTTTTAACAGTAATACTAATCACGTGAAAATAAAAGATATTATATAGGATTCACTGAGTATATTGCATTGGTCACACCTTATGGTATACTATGTGGATTATATGGAATATAGAACCAATCTACACAAAACCATAAGTGGTTGTATGCGCTTAGTAAAACAGGGTTGTGCCCTTGTCTAATAGCTTGGGTATTGCTTCGTAGTCCCATTTAATCCATTAGAAGCCTCATAGTCTATGGGCAAGAGTTGCGCTGTTTCTATAAGAAAGTGGCCATGTTTTTCAACTTTTTTAAGGCCTTATACATTTAACAGGCTAAAAGGCTGTATGCAGAAACACTGAATCCTAGTGAATCCTATTATGCACCATGTTTTGTGGTGCCTTTATGTAGCACCATAATTTAGAGATATGCAATAAATTGGTTCAAAAGGACAAATTCCACTGTAATATTGTTTCTACCCTAACATGGCACAATTGTATCACAAAAATTAAATTTTCATTTTGGAGGTTGTAACAAACTTGTTGACCCAAGAGTAATCTCATATTCTATCTTTTTAACCTACGTCTGTGGCTGTGGCACTGAAGCGGCCTACTTGCAATATGAGCTTTGGCCCATATGTAGGCTACAGTTTCGCACCAGTAGAAAGCTTCATTTACATCAAATAAGTGACATTATTAGACCTTTCTTTTTGGGTTCCTGGAAAGAACATTTTATGACTTTTTACTTGTGCGTTAACTTTGATCACTTATAAAAATATGGCTGTACATATTCCAACTTAGAGATCAGTCACATGTCTGATCTTCACATACGAGCGCTATCCATGGTTTCACGGATAGCACTTTTACCTGTGATATTCTACAGGGCTGTGCATATGTCCATTTTTTTCTAGGAATAAGTGTTCAGCAGAAAATATCAGAGACATGTACAATTTTGATCTGAGGGTTGGATGAAAATTGTCAATGCAGGTCAACGTGAAAAAAAATCGGATGACACTTTCATGGACTGTTAGAATAATGAAGGTAGAGAATTTTTTCTTTTATTTCTCCATGTGCAAGAAAAATGTATGACACTCAGATCAAATTCTTATCAAACTTTGATCAAAGTCTGATCAGAATAATCTGTCCATTTTTCGTGGAAAAATCAGTTGCGTACACGAGGCCATAGTAAGCGATAGATGCTAAAGCTCAATGGCTCAAAGTAACAAGAATTTTTGATACATGCATTTTTAATATAGTTGCATGAATTTTTGGTTTAACACCAATATCTAAAGCACGCTTATGTACTTTTATGAGACACTTTGATCACTTTAGACAATATTATGGTCTGAGCAAAATGTGACTAGAGAATCATAAAAAAAATTTCCAATTAAAATACCAAAATACCTCTGAGCCCCCACCAAAGTGACTGCAAGGTTGATGTTACATTGCTTTCTTTTCTATTTTTCGTCTGCACATTTACTTTAACAGCTTCATCCCCCAAGTGCAACTATCGTCCCCTTGAGATGACCTCAAGGGGGCTTCGATCGAAGGGCAGAGGGAGCCCCTTCCCTCTCCCTGCCTTCTAAATGCTCTGATCGATATCAATTGCAGAATTTGGAAGGTTAAACTGCCTGTGAGCATTGCATGCACCGCTCCAGGCATTCTGGTTCTGGTTGTCAGCTGTCATCGCCTGGCGGTGATCACATAAGCACAACTCCTGTGAGCAAAATCGACATGATGTATCCATACTCCCAAAGTCAGGAAGCACTAACCAACCTGGACATTTGGATGTAGCGCTATAGCATGTAAACATGAAATATATGAAATATGAATAGCAATACTGCTATACATAGTAATAGAAAAAATGGAGATGTTTAGCACATAATTTGGCCAATTAATGCATGCTGTCAAGATCTCTGCAGGCAGAGATCATAGCAAGCCTATAGAGGGACAAGCTCTCGGAAGATGGAACTATACTGACCATGAACTAAGCCTGCCGCGCAACTAGAAATAGCCAGGTAGCATTTCCTATTTATCGCTAGATGCCCAGCTCTGGCCTAAGACCTAAATAGCTAGCAGAGGGAAATATAAGACCTGGCTCACCTCTAGAGAAATATTCCAAAGAAGACAGTAGCCCCCCACATATAATGACGGTGAGTTCAGATGAAACAACAAACGCAGCAGGAAAATAGTCTTAGCAAATTTGAGGTCCGCTTACTAGATAGCAGAAGACAGATAGTATACTTTCATGGTCAGCAGAAAAACACTAACAAAACACCATCCAGAGATTACCTTAAACTCTGGCATTAACTCATAACGCCAGAGTAGCAATCCCTGATCAACGAGAGCTTTCCAGACACAGTAACAAAACTTCAGCTGTGAACTGGAACAAATAGGCAAAACAAAACATGGACAAAAGTCCAACTTATCTAGTAGTTGTCTAGAAGCAGGAACAAGCACTGAGAGGCATCAGATAACATTGTTGACCGGCAAGAAACCACCAGAGAAATGAGCTTAAATAGCGACACCCACTACTGATGGAACCAGGTGAAACAGGAAAGAGGATGACAAGTCCAATTCCACAAGCGGCCACCGGGGGAGCCCAGAATCCAAATTCACAACAGTACCCCCCCCTCAAGGAGGGGGCACCGAACCCTCACCAGATCCACCAGGGCGACCAGGATGAGCCCTATGGAAGGCACGAACAAGATCAGAAGCATGAACATCAGATGCATTGACCCAAGAATTATCCTCCTGGCCGTAACCCTTCCAGTTGACCAGATACTGGAGTCTCCGTCTGGAAACACGAGAGTCCAAAATTTTCTCCACAACGTACTCCAACTCACCCTCAACCAACACCGGAGCAGGAGGCTCAACTGAAGGCACAACAGGTACCTCATACCTGCGCAATAACGACCGATGAAAAACGTTATGAATGGAAAAGGACGCAGGGAGGTCCAAACGGAAAGAAACAGGATTAAGAATCTCCAATATTCTATAAGGGCCGATGAACCGAGGTTTAAACTTAGGAGAAGAGACCCTCATAGGGACAAAACGAGAAGACAACCATACCAAATCTCCAACACAAAGCCGAGAACCAACACGACGATGACGGTTGGCAAAACGCTGAGTCTTCTCCTGGGACAACTTCAAATTGTCCATAACCTGCCCCCAGATGTGATGCAATCTCTCCACCACCGCATCCACTCCAGGACAATCCGAGGATTCCACCTGACCGGAGGAAAATCGAGGGTGAAACCCCGAATTACAGAAAAACGGGGACACCAAGGTGGAAGAGCTGGCCCGATTATTGAGGGCGAACTCTGCCAATGGCAAAAAAGCAACCCAATCATCCTGGTCGGCAGAGACGAAACACCTCAGATATGTCTCCAGGGTCTGATTAGTCCGCTCGGTCTGGCCATTAGTCTGAGGGTGAAAAGCAGATGAAAAAGACAAATCTATGCCCATCCTAGCACAGAATGCCCGCCAAAATCTAGACACAAATTGGGTACCTCTGTCAGAAACGATATTCTCAGGAATACCGTGCAATCGGACAACATTCTGAAAAAACAGAGGAACCAACTCAGAAGAAGAAGGCAACTTGGGCAGAGGAACCAAATGGACCATTTTAGAGAAACGGTCACAGACCACCCAGATGACAGACATCTTCTGGGAAACAGGCAGATCTGAAATAAAATCCATCGAGATGTGTGTCCAAGGCCTCTTAGGAATAGGCAAGGGCAACAGCAGTCCGCTAGCCCGAGAACTACAAGACTTGGCCCGAGCACAAATGTCACATGACTGCACAAAGACTCGCACATCTCGTGACAGGGAAGGCCACCAGAAGGATCTTGCCACCAAATCCCTGGTACCAAAAATTCCGGGATGACCTGCCAATGCAGAAGAATGTACCTCAGAGATGACTCTACTGGTCCAATCATCCGGAACAAACAGTCTATCAGGCGGACAACGATCCGGTCTATCCGCCTGAAACTCTTGCAAGGACCGCCGCAGATCAGGAGAAACGGCCGACAAAATTACTCCCTCCCTAAGGATACCTGTGGGTTCAGAATTACCAGGAGAGTCCGGGTCAAAACTCCTAGAAAGGGCATCTGCCTTAACATTCTTAGAACCCGGTAGGTATGACACCACAAAATTAAAGCGAGAAAAAAATAAAGACCAGCGCGCCTGTCTAGGATTCAGGCGCCTGGCAGTCTCAAGATAAATCAAATTTTTGTGGTCAGTCAATACCACCACCTGATGCCTAGCCCCCTCGAGCCAATGGCGCCACTCCTCAAACGCCCACTTCATGGCCAAAAGCTCCCGATTCCCAACATCATAATTCCGCTCTGCGGGCGAAAATTTGCGAGAAAAGAAGGCACAAGGCCTAATGACGGAGCAGTCGGAACCTTTCTGCGACAACACTGCCCCAGCTCCGATCTCCGAAGCGTCAACCTCAACCTGAAAAGGCAGATTCACATCAGGCTGACGCAACACAGGGGCAGAGGCAAAACGGCGCTTAAGCTCCTGAAAGGCCTCTACAGCATGAGGGGACCAATTAGCAACATCAGCGCCTTGTCTGGTCAAATCAGTCAGTGGTTTAACGACATCCGAAAAACCAGCGATAAATCGGCGGTAAAAATTGGCAAAGCCCAAAAATCTCTGAAGACCCTTAAGAGAGGAGGGCTGAGTCCAGTCACAAATAGCTTGCACCTTGACGGGATCCATCTCAATGGAAGAGGGAGAAAAAATATACCCCAAAAAGGAAATTTTCTGGACCCCAAAAACGCACTTAGACCCCTTCACACATAAAGAATTAGACCGCAGAACCTGAAAAACTCTCCTGACCTGCTGGACATGAGAGTCCCAGTCATCAGAAAAAATCAGAATATCATCCAGATATATTATCATAAATTTATCCAGAAAATCGCGGAAAATATCATGCATAAAAGACTGGAAAACCGAAGGGGCATTAGAAAGACCAAAAGGCATGACCAAATACTCAAAGTGGCCCTCGGGCGTATTAAATGCGGTTTTCCACTCATCCCCCTGCCTGATCCGCACCAAATTATACGCCCCACGAAGATCAATTTTAGAGAACCACTTAGCCCCCTCTATACGAGCAAACAAATCAGTAAGCAATGGCAATGGGTATTGATACTTAACAGTGATCTTATTCAGAAGCCGATAATCAATACATGGTCTCAAAGAGCCGTCTTTTTTTGAGACAAAGAAAAACCCAGCTCCCAAGGGAGAAGAAGATGGACGAATATGTCCCTTTTCCAAAGACTCCTTTATATATTCCCGCATAGCAGCATGTTCCGGCACAGACAGATTAAACAAACGACCCTTTGGATATTTACAACCCGGTATCAAATCTATGGCACAATCGCACTCACGGTGCGGAGGTAACGACCCAAGCTTGGGTTCGTCAAAGACGTCTTGATAATCAGAGAGGAACTCAGGGACTTCAGAGGGAATGGACGAAGAAATAGAAACCAAAGGTAAGTCCCCATGAATACCCTTACATCCCCAGCTCAACACAGACATTGCTCTCCAGTCCAAGACTGGATTGTGAGACTGCAACCATGGCAATCCCAGTACCAAATCGTCATGTAAATTATACAGCACCAGGAAACGAATAATCTCCTGGTGATCCGGATTGATACGCATGGTTACTTGTGTCCAGTATTGTGGTTTATTATTAGCCAATGGGGTGGAGTCAATCCCCTTCAGAGGAATAAGAGTCTCCAAAGGCTCTAAATCAAAACCACAACGATTGGCAAAGGACCAATCCATAAGACTCAGAGCGGCGCCAGAGTCAACATAGGCGTCCGTAGCAATGGATGACAAAGAGCAAATCAGGGTTACAGACAAAATAAACTTAGACTGAATGGTGCCAATGGAAACAGACTTATCAAGCTTCTTTGTACGCCTAGAGCATGCTGATATAACATGAGTAGAATCCCCACAATAGAAACACAATCCATTCTTCCGTCTAAAATTCTGTCGCTCGCTCCTGGACAGAATTCTATCACACTGCATACTTTCTGGCGTCTTTTCCATAGACACCGCCAGATGGTGCACCGGTTTGCGCTCCCGCAGACGCCTATCAATCTGAATAGCCATTGTCATGGACTCATTCAGACCTGTAGGCACAGGGAACCCCACCATAACATCCTTAACGGCATCAGAGAGACCTTCTCTGAAAGTTGCCGCCAAGGCGCACTCATTCCACTGAGTCAGCACAGACCATTTACGGAATTTTTGGCAGTAAACTTCAGCTTCGTCTTGCCCCTGAGATAGTGCCATCAAAGTTTTTTCTGCCTGAAGTTCCAAATGAGGTTCCTCATAAAGCAAGCCCAAGGCCAGAAAAAACGCATCCACATCGCGCAACGCAGGATCCCCTGCTGGCAATGAGAAGGCCCAATCTTGAGGGTCACCCCTGAGCAAGGAAATCACAATCCTAACCTGCTGAGCAGGGTCTCCAGCTGAACGAGACTTCAGGGACAAATAAAGCTTACAATTATTTCGGAATTTCTGGAAGCTAGCTCTATTCCCTGTGAAAAACTCCGGCAAAGAAATTCTCGGCTCAGATACCGGAGCATGTACCACAAAATCTTGTAAATTTTGTACTTTCGTGATGAGATTATTCAAACCCGCAGTTACACTCTGAAGATCCATTATTGTCAGGTGCACACAGAGCCATACAGAGATTAGGAGGAGAGAGAGAAAAAAGACTGCAGCAAGGCAGACTGGAGGAAAAAAAAAAAAAAAAAAAATTCCAGCAGACTTCTTATAACTCTCCTTTCTCAACCTGGGTCTATAACACTTTATGGGCCGGTCAAACTGTCAAGATCTCTGCAGGCAGAGATCATAGCAAGCCTATAGAGGGACAAGCTCTCGGAAGATGGAACTATACTGACCATGAACTAAGCCTGCCGCGCAACTAGAAATAGCCAGGTAGCATTTCCTATTTATCGCTAGATGCCCAGCTCTGGCCTAAGACCTAAATAGCTAGCAGAGGGAAATATAAGACCTGGCTCACCTCTAGAGAAATATTCCAAAGAAGACAGTAGCCCCCCACATATAATGACGGTGAGTTCAGATGAAACAACAAACGCAGCAGGAAAATAGTCTTAGCAAATTTGAGGTCCGCTTACTAGATAGCAGAAGACAGATAGTATACTTTCATGGTCAGCAGAAAAACACTAACAAAACACCATCCAGAGATTACCTTAAACTCTGGCATTAACTCATAACGCCAGAGTAGCAATCCCTGATCAACGAGAGCTTTCCAGACACAGTAACAAAACTTCAGCTGTGAACTGGAACAAATAGGCAAAACAAAACATGGACAAAAGTCCAACTTATCTAGTAGTTGTCTAGAAGCAGGAACAAGCACTGAGAGGCATCAGATAACATTGTTGACCGGCAAGAAACCACCAGAGAAATGAGCTTAAATAGCGACACCCACTACTGATGGAACCAGGTGAAACAGGAAAGAGGATGACAAGTCCAATTCCACAAGCGGCCACCGGGGGAGCCCAGAATCCAAATTCACAACAGCATGCCCAGCCTCCAAAGACAAGGTGATCTCCAGTTGCTGGTAACCTATCCTAATATGAATCCTGTCCTAGGCTGAAGACTGAATTTATGAGTAGATAGGTCTCTGCTGCAATGAAAACCACCAGTGCTTGGTCAGAGAGCCTACATATAAATAACAAAAGACTGACCATCACTTCCAAACAGAAAAACTGGTGCGTATAATCATCTCCATTTTTTCTTAATATCTAGTGAAGTAATGCAATTCAAATTTAATATATTTAATTTTTACATGCTATATACTCTTCCTGTGTGAAGAAATGATTTCCTTTCTCATGCCCTGTGACATTTCTCTTCCATGTGGTGCCATTGCTGACAGCATGAAATGAAAAGGAGTTTTCTTTGTTAAGTAATGCCATTTGATGCGTAAACTGTACACCTGTTTAATGATTACTTATTCTTATCTGTGGTTGAATTGTTGTCAATTAGAATTTGTTAGTCTAAACTTTTGCTTTGCCTTTAGGACTTTCATTAGGGTGTATCTCATTTTTGCAACATGGTGTTGAATGAATTTGTTATAAAAATACATTTTGCTTGCAATAAATGGCCCACATTTGGGGGAGTATTTTGTAGTATGGTATTCCATAGAAAAGGTTGATTCTGAAAGGAAACTAAAGTTTTTTAACAAATCTGTTGGGGTGTACTCATTTGTGCTGAACACTCTATGTATAAAGAGGGAGAGTTCACATCCTACTGTCTGCTCACTGTTAAATGTTAAATTTGTGGAGAGCCGATGCCTGACTTTTTGCAATTATTGGGTCATTGCGGCATATATATGACTGATGATATTTCTCTTTACGGTACGGATAGACTTGATTAAATGTTGAACGACTTCATGACTTTTTAAGTGAATCTTTAAAAATGGGCTCTGCACCTTAATCCTCAAGTATAAAGACGGCCATAAGTGGGTTGGATACACCGCAGGAAAAAAAATGACAAGATTTACTTTACATCTAGTTTTATTGTTCCATTAATCCGTTGAGCAATCTTCGACCAGAAACTAATGTATCGCTGGAATAATATTTCTCTCCCCACAGTATAAGCTCAGCATCTTGCTGAATCAGGTATAAGGAGCCGCCAGGTTAGGCTATTTACTTTACAAGTGCTTGCATATATTTTGTCTCGGATTTTTACGCTATTCTGCAATTTAAGTGCCAAGGCATATATAAATAAGAAGGCTCTTCCACTTCATCTGCATGTTTATAGACTTGCTTTGGAAATTATAAAGTTGTTGCACAAATCCATGTCACTATGGGGGAGTAGCGACTATTCCATTCTTTATGTGACTCACATTTCTAATGAGATGCTGCCTTTGATGTCAGGTCACTTTTTTTGTACTTTTTTATGTTTTTCCTATTTACAGTCTTTTACCAGAAACTTAGAAAAGATGAAAAAAAAACTTGGTAATACTGGACCATAACCACATATCATATAACGTTGCTGCCTACAGGATCATTATTCATTGCAAACTATTCCAAAGAAAACACATTTACAAGATGTAATGCATAATGCAACATAGGAGGATATACTGTATGTCAGGGAGATGTGATGTCTCAAATTTTCAGTACCAGATTCTGCTCTGGCATGGCAGATTCTGCCTAAGGAATCTTATAACTCTACTGTTCCACATAAAGCCATTGTTCTCCACAGCTCGAGATGGGTGCTGTTGATATCAGATGCAGGAGTGGCATGTATTATCAAAAGTGACAGAGCATGAAGCTATGTACAAATGATAAGGCACAGAAGAGCTCTAACGCTCAACAGTAGGAGAGGAATATGAGAGGGAGAGATAGGATATGGATTTTAACTGTATCTTGTCTGGGACAATTGGCACAAGGCAGTGGCAGGCATAGAAGAGAAGGATCAGATTAAAATGGGTCCCTGTAATGATGACAATTTGTTCCACTCAAGAAAGTAGGCGTTAGTCCTTGCTTTTCCGGTGATGTACTGTGTTTCTAATTCTTGTCCCATTCTCTTGGAATATATAAGTATTTTCAATAGAGATAAGCGAGACAATTTCATGCATTTCAAACTGGGCCAAATTTTTGAAACATTTTTGAACCTAGCAAACTAAAAAAATATATGCAATTTGATTCACAAATCACATAAAATAAAAGCCACTATAAGTGATAAAAAAGAACCGTAACTAATATAATGAGCCATTCGCAGTTTCTCTGTACCATTTTACTGTACAGACGGTTGCATCAGTCACAGAAATTTCCCATAATGTTGGGTGTGGCCTGTCAGGCTTCTCAATAATGCAAGGAGCTATCGCATCACAAGATATACAGTAGTGAAGTTAATCAGAAGGAAATATCCATATAAAAGCAAAGGCAAGGAATGCAGCTGACATTTTGCAGAGAATCTGAACAGTGAGAGAATGTCTCAACACAAAGTTTAGCAATAGAGATAGGGAGAGAAAGCCAGTGTGAAAATGTAGTAGTAAAGAACAGTTATTGTCCATTTACACATGAATATATACGTTAAGGTCACTTATTTATGACTAATGTTGTGTTTGCATTAAAGAGCTTTACATGAATTGGATATAGTCTTAGGAGACCTCAGAGTGGGATACACATCTTTTCAGGACAAATGAAGAACTTGTACTTGGTGCAAATCACAATTTTGAGAAAAAATAAGTGAAGCTGGAGAGATTGAATTTTGAAAGATTTGTTCATATTTGTACAGTCTTAGAGGGGTTATCGACTACTCAGACAACCCCTTCTCAATTTGTATGTTTCAAACTTAAAAAATAATGACACTTTACTCACCTCCAGTGCTGACATCATTGAAGTGGAGGCAACTCTGTCTCTCTCGTTGATCGCGTAACATTATGAAGTGAAGAGAACCCTGCGGTCAATCAGCCTCTGCTTCTTTCTCCCCACCTTTGGATAAATCGCTTATATCTGGTGGAAGTTAGTGCCACTGCTCTCACTTCCTCCGATTGTATGTGATTCTTCCAAAGGCGAGCAGAGTGAAGCAGCCACTGATTGGCTGCAAGGTTCGCATGACAATACACCGATATGCATTCACTTGGAGAGTAAGTTCCAGCACCGCTGGTATGGCCCCGGCATCGGAGATGAGTATAAGTGTTCTATGCTTCTCCGGGATGTATTAAGAGATGCTTAGAGTCTAGATCCCGTGAAGTAATTATCACTCTCTACTTCTCCTTGGCCAGACCTCATCTGGAATACTGTGTCCAGTTCTGGGTCCCATCTTTTAAAAAAAGACATTGAAAAACTGGAGGAAGTTCAGAGAGGAGCTACCAGGATGGTGAGCAGATTGCAAAGTATGTCCTATGAGGAACAGTTAAAGGATCTGGGCATGTTTAGCTTGCAAAAGAAAATGGAATAAAGGAGACTTAATAGCTTTCTTCAAATATCTGAAATGTTGTCACAGTGTAGAGGGATCATCCTTATTCTCATTTGCACATGAAAACAAGGAAGCAAAGGAATGAAACTGAAAGGGAGAAGAGACAGATTAGATATCAGAAAACTCTTTTTCACAGTGAGTGTGATCAATGAGTGGAACAAGCTGCCACGAGAAGAGGTGAGTTCTCCTTCAATGGAAGTCTTCAAACCGAGGCTGGACAGACATCTGTCTGAGATGGTTTAGTGAATCCTGCATTGAGCAGGGGGTTGGACATGATGACCCTGGACGTCCTTTCCAGCTCTAACATTCCATGATTCTATGATAAGTGTTATCTTAAGAGTAGGAAACATATGGATTGAAAAGGGTTTGCCTGAGTAGTGGACCACCCCAGTAACTTTAAAGTGGGATCCCGAGATGCCATGATTCTAAGTTCAAAGGGTTTAAAACTTTTGATCTGTACATTAAAGAGTATAGGAGCTTAGAAAAGTAGATTTTCATTGTATAAGGCTTACTGTATATATTTTACAACAAATGTCCTTATGAACTAGTCATCATACCATGGTTTATTGGGGCCATTTATAAGAAACACTCCATATATTTGGCATCTTATGGAGAATGACATCTTTGCTATAATTTGTAATCAGAAAAAAAAGCGCAGTATGTCCTTGTATAAAATCAGCGGCATACAGAGGTACAGAGTTATACAGAGGTGCAATAAGGTTTTGTGTCCTTCTAAGGGTATCTCTTACATTAATGTCCATGTGCATAAAGTCTTAAAGTGATGATGCGCTTTTTATGCATGTCACTAAATGCTGGAGTAAAAGAATATGAAAAATTACACATTACATTTATTAAGAAACAATGGCAAAGAACATTAAGCCATTCAGTTAATAGAAGCACTGCTTTAGAATCATGGCACTTCAAATCTATCCAGGTTACCTGAGATTTATAGCTTAAGACTGATGTCTTGAGATGTATTAGTGAAATGTCAATGTCAGTCAATGTCAGCTCCTCAAGTCAATTAAATGTGCATGTTTCAAAGTGATGAAACCATTTTACATATAGGTTAGTTTTTTTTCTCCAGCTGGTGGCTTTTAACTGTTCACTCTTTAAATAATATACCCATATTTTAATGATATCCATGAATCCATATATTCTACAAATTATTGGTAACTGGAATAAAGACAAACAAACATATACCATGCAATACCATCCAGGAGATGTGTGGCTCCAAATTTATTCTGCAGCAGGACAACAACCCCAAACATGCAGCCAATGCCATTAAGAACTATCTTCAGTGTAAAGAAGAACAAGGAGTCCTGGAAGTGATGTTATGGCCCCACAGAGCCCTGATCTCAACATCATCGAGTCTTTCTGGGATTACATGAACAGACAGAAGGATCTTCACAATCGGCATCTACAGAAGATCTGTGGTTAGAGCTCCATGATATTTGGAGCAACCTCCTTGCTGAGTTTATTCAATAACTGAATGCAAGTGTACTGAGAAGAATGAATGCTATTTTGAAAGCAAAAGTCGGTCTCACCTAAATTAATTTCAGTTATATTTCTCTTTTGTTCATTCACTTTGCATTTTTTTAATCAATATAACTAAAGTATTCACATTTCTATTTTTTAAAGCATTCCTACTTTGTAGACTTTTTATCCCCTCTGCCTAAAACTTTTTCACAGTATTGTATCCTGATGTTCATTGGGGTAAGAGGATGCAAAAAGTATTGAGGTACTATAAAAGTCACTAGTATAAGTCACTGGTTGTCATTGTTATAGGAGCACTGTGATTGTCACTATATGGTGGTGCTGTGGCTGTCTTTGCTATGTGGACTAGTGGAGAACATGTGGGCATGTGTTGTGTCAGCACTAAGGTCCATTTTCACTCCACGATAAAGACTAAAAAGACTGACGATCACACAAACAATGAGCAAAATGCTCAATTATTGGGTGAAATGATTTTTTGGGCTGCACAAAAGTTCATTGTTCTTGGCAGCACATCATCCCTACAACTGTAGGACCATATCTAGATTCTAAAATGAGGGATAGACTCTTTTTTTTGAATTTACAGTATAATTTACTGACATGTGAATAGCTTATTTTTTATGCAAATAGCCTCTTCAGAGCGGAATAGAAATTTAGTGTCACCTATTGGAAGTAACAATCCTAAAAATCAATCGTAACCCTTTAACGATCCTTGCCAAATGACATGCGATAAAAGCCAAATCAGGATCTCCATTTGCGAACACGTGTTTTGAGGAATTTGCCACTCATCAGTGCAACGCAGCAACGCAGGAGTTCTAGTTTGGCCACAGGGGAACATTTCTCAATGCGGAAAGTACCAAGCCGACATAAGGACATATATAGACCATGCAATGCTGTACTTTCTTTTTAGGAAACTTTCTGAATTACTCCAGCATAAAACTTACACTACCCAAAAGCCTTATGCCTAATCAAAAGCCATATAATTTTATTACTTCAATTAAAACAGATCATATAATATACATAGATCAAAGATTAGATTCTAATTCCCTCAGTAACAACGCTAATAAATCTTACTATATTACTTTGCAATAGAGTAGCAACCTATGGGGTTAAATTACTCCCCATCAGATCAATGAAACAAACATGAATAATCTAATCTAAATAAGCTAATTATTCATAAATTATTACATAGGTTTTGCTGTCACCTAAGACTACACATTGTATAATGGAAATTGAAGTACGGCACCCCAAAGTTCATTTTCATAAGTGTTCTTACCAGTCATCTAGTCTAAATGTTGCATACATAAAAATGTATGCCTCTATTTCACTGCAAAACCTCATGGTTGATCCTAAAAACTGCATGCGAAATAGCCGATTCCCTGTAAAAGTGATTGTTTAAGGAGTGACTGCTCTTTACAGCTGCATTTGCCTCCTGGAACACAGATTTTACTAGAATAGTTTGCGGACTCCATATACAGAGCCCCCTAAGTGCTAGAGAGCAGAATCCCCCACCCTATCAAGTGACCCCATTTTGGAAACTATATTCCTGCCAAATGTGAATGCTAAAGGTGGTTTATGCACACTGGGGCTCAGAAGGGAGGGGGGCATTTGGATTTGGGAGCACAGAACAGAATTTGCTGAATTTCTTTTAGGGGGCAATGAGCCATTTTGCTTTTCCAGAGCCTTCGTGCTACCAGTAACGTGGAAGCCTCCTATGTTTCTGTTAACAGATGACGGATCTGAGAGGAGATTTGCTTTTTTTGTGGATTGAGTTGAAGCTTTAATTGGGAACATTTTTCATAACGTTTGGGATCACATTTAACAGCCGCAGCATTCAACCCACAGCGTCCAGATGTTACAGCATAAAGGAGGGGATTTTATGATATCCGGTCTCCACTATGTGTGCGAAAACGCATCCTGTGGCCCTGCGTTAACGGACATGCAGCGCTTCTTTTTAGAACGCAGCATGTCTGTTTACCTTGCGGCGACACAAGGTAAACAGATATGCGGCGTTCTAAAAAGATGGGCCGCATGTCCGTTAACGCAAACTAAACTTTACAAATTGATATCACATCATATTATTATTTTACAAATTAAATACTACATTTTACCCTGTTATACAACCATTATTCCATGCTATGACTAATTTAATATGCTCAAACTAGTGAATGGCATTCTTTAAACTAAAACCTCAGTGACCAAATCTTGCTGCAGGTCTATTTTAGTCACTCGAGTCAAGAGTTTTAGATCATCTACTCCCCCATGAATCTGACGCCAGCCGGTGATAGCTTCCTTCTGTCACATTCAGCTAGTGTAGCCAATGTTCTGTCTTTGAAAGTTCATTTCTAGGAACTTGCGTGCCTTTGCTTTTGTCTCCTTTTGTGCATGCAAAGCCATCTCTGCTCTAAACGTTTTGACCAGTTTAATTTAGCAATGTTTTTAACATGCAATCAGAGGTCACAGTGAACAAGCCACTAGCTCATCCAGATACTTGTTTTATCTCAAGCATACCTGAAGTATCTAAGGAAGCCATTGAGTATTATATCAGGCGAGCTTGAGACAAAACCTGATTTGCAAATGTGCACTCCTATGAGAAATCCTTTTTGAATAATTGTGAACCTGCTGAAGTCATACAAAGTGGTATTTTGTCTTTAGTTTCAGGAACCACTTTAAACTGTTCTGGTTTCACTACTTACGTACAAATATTAGAAAGATAGCAAATTTTACACATTTTACTAAGTAATCTAATTTTCAGTGAGGTTGAATAATTTGGATTATAACTGTTGTACTTAGAGAAGTAAATGCCCAGATCAAAAGTGCTATTCTGAGCCCCCTTCCAATAAGACGATAGGTTTCAAGTCCTAAAAAATAATTACCTCCAATGCCTTTCTCCACATTACGCCACAGAAGATGCTTCAATTCCTGATGTCAAGTCACACTTACAAAAGATCTTTTTATTAACCTTTGTGATTTATTACTGCAGTTAATGATAAAGTTACAACACTAAACTAACTGGAATGAGATTGAGTCAATAACCAATTCTATGATTGTTTGGCAAACAGTCAGATCAGAGGAAGTGGAGCAAAGTGGCTGAACACCATTTCTATACACGTCTGCACTACAGATGTGCTTCCCCTTACTTTTGTGGGAATTTCACTAAGTGCCATATCTTCTCATCATTAGTGATGAGCGAATATACTCGTTACTCGAGATTTCCTGAGCACGCTCGGGTGTCCTCCGAGTATTTGTAAGTACTCTGAGATTTAGTTTTGAGAGCCGCAGCTGAATGGTTTACATCTGTTAGCCAGCTTGATTACATGTGGGGATTCCCTAGCAACCAGGCAACCCCCACATGTACTTATGCTGGCTATCAGATGTAAACCATTCAGCTGTGGTGCAGAAAACTAAATCTCTGAGTGCTTAAAAAATACTCGGAGGTCACCCGAGCGTGCTCGAGAAATCTCAAGTAACAAGTATATTCGCTCATCACTATTCACAACTTCTTCCAACACAAATAAAAAACCACAGACATCCCTAGTTGATTGTTACAATCTGAATAGTAGCTTTTTTAGATTTTAAGAGCAATTCCAATTTTACAACAATATCAAGGAGTTGCTTTATATGTCATTCCCGAATATTCATGCATAGGCTCGCTACACTTAAAGCAAACTGATCATTTCAGGTAAAGTGTTAGTGTAAGCTGTGAGGTGTATCTGTACTTAAAGAATAACACTACAGGTCCTTCTCAAAAAATTAGCATATAGTGTTAAATTTCATTATTTACCATAATGTAATGATTACAATTAAACTTTCATATATTATAGATTCATTATCCACCAACTGAAATTTGTCAGGTCTTTTATTGTTTTAATACTGATGATTTTGGCATACAACTCCTGATAACCCAAAAAACCTGTCTCAATAAATTAGCATATTTCACCCGTCCAATCAAATAAAAGTGTTTTTTAATAACAAACAAAAAAACCATCAAATAATAATGTTCAGTTATGCACTCAATACTTGGTCGGGAATCCTTTGGCAGAAATGACTGCTTCAATGCGGCGTGGCATGGAGGCAATCAGCCTGTGACACTGCTGATATGTTATGGAGGCCCAGGATGCTTCAATAGCGGCCTTAAGCTCATCCAGAGTGTTGGGTCTTGCGTCTCTCAACTTTCTCTTCACAATATCCCACAGATTCTCTATGGGGTTCAGGTCAGGAGAGTTGGCAGGCCAATTGAGCACAGTAATACCATGGTCAGTAAACCATTTACCAGTGGTTTTGGCACTGTGAGCAGGTGCCAGGTCGTGCTGAAAAATGAAATCTTCATCTCCATAAAGCATTTCAGCCGATGGAAGCATGAAGTGCTCCAAAATCTCCTGATAGCTAGCTGCATTGACCCTGCCCTTGATGAAACACAGTGGACCAACACCAGCAGCTGACATGGCACCCCACACCATCACTGACTGTGGGTACTTGACACTGGACTTCAGTCATTTTGGCATTTCCTTCTCCCCAGTCTTCCTCCAGACTCTGGCACCTTGATTTCCGAATGACATGCAAAATTTGCTTTCATCAGAAAAAAGTACTTGGGACCACTTAGCAACAGTCCAGTGCTGCTTCTCTGTAGCCCAGGTCAGGCGCTTCTGCCGCTGTTTATGGTTCAAAAGTGGCTTTACCTGGGGAATGCGGCACCTGTAGCCCATTTCCTGCACACGCCAGACTCAGTCCACTGCTTCCTCAGGTTCCCCAAGGTCTGGAATCGGTCCTTCTCCACAATCTTCCTCAGGGTCCGGTCACCTCTTCTCGTTGTACAGCGTTTTCTGCCACATTGTTTCCTTCCAACAGACTTACCATTGAGGTGCCTTGATACAGCACTCTGGGAACAGCCTATTTGTTGAGAAATTTCTTTCTGGGTCTTACCCTCTTGCTTGAGGGTGTCAATGATGGCCTTCTTGACATCTGTCAGGTCGCTAGTCTTACCCATGATGGGGGTTTTGAGTAATGAACCAGGCAGGGAGTTTTTAAAAGCCTCAGGTATCTTTTGCATGTGTTTAGAGTTAATTAGTTGATTTAGAAGATTAGGGTAATAGGTCATTAAAGGCCCCGTCTCACATAGCGAGATCGCTAGCGAGATCGCTGCTGAGTCACAAGTTTTGTGACGCAACAGCGACCTCCATAGCGATCTCGCTATGTGTGACACGTACCAGCGATCAGGCCCCTGCTGCGAGATCGCTGGTCGTGTCGGAATGGCCTGGACCTTTTTTTGGTCGTTGAGGCCCCGCTGACATTGCTGAATCGGTGTGTGTGACACCGATCCAGCGATGTCTTCACTGGTAACCAGGGTAAACATCGGGTTACTAAGCGCAGGGCCGCGCTTAGTAACCCGATGTTTACCCTGGTTACCAGCGTAAATGTAAAAAAAAACAAACAATACATACTCGCCTTCTGATGTCCGTCAGGTCCCTTGCCGTCTGCTTCCTGCTCTCACTGACTGCCGGCCGTACAGTGAGAAGTGAGAGCACAGCAGTGACGTCACCGCTGCGCTCTGCTCTCAGTGTACGGCCGGATCTCAGTCAGAGCAGGAAGCAGACGGCAAGGGACCTGGACACCGAAAGGCGAGTATGTACTGTTTGTTTTTTTTGGTAACCAGGGTAAACATCGGGTTACTAAGCGCGGCCCTGCGCTTAGTAACCCGATGTTTACCCTGGTTACCCGGGTGCTGCAGGGGGACTTCGGCATCGTTGAAGACAGTTTCAACGATGCCGAACTCGTTCCCCTGATCGTTGGTCGCTGGGGAGAGCGGTCTGTGTGACAGCTCCCCAGCGACCACACAGCGACTTACCAACGATCACGGCCAGGTCATATCGCTGGTCGTGATCGTTGGTAAATCGCTAAGTGAGACGGGGCCTTTAGAGAACCTTTTCTTGATATGCTAATTTATTGAGACAGGTTTTTTGGGTTATCAGGAGTTGTATGCCAAAATCATCAGTATTAAAACAATAAAAGACCTGACAAATTTCAGTTGGTGGATAATGAATCTATAATATATGGAAGTTTAATTGTAATCATTACATTATGGTAAATAATGAAATTTAACACTATATGCTAATTTTTTGAGAAGGACCTGTATATCTGTCCATTATATCACATGTGTCCTGCATGTTTACTGGTTATTTTTCCCTATAGTCTCTCCAATTTGCAGTTCTCTCTGATCTAGTGGGTCTTGATACCTTCTATACACAAAATATATAGAAGCATGGATTTCTGTTAAAGCGCGTAATTTCACTCATCACTTTGTGTATAGAGTGCAGTGATTGTAACCGCACCACCGACATTGACTGACAGCATACTCAGTATAACGGCCAGTTGTCAGTCAATACCGGGACGCGGTTATAGCTACCACTCTCTATAAACTAAACGATGACCAAAACTGTGCTGGTGCTGGTGGATACTTAGTCAGGAGACTATTAACCCCATATCTGCAAGTTAATAACATTATTTTATATAACAGCTTAACTAAGCTATGTTGCTGGGAATCCAGCTCTATTAAAAACTAAACTAATCGCTAACTGCTCTGCAATCAAAAAAGTTTCAGCCTTTGGTTTGTTTTCCACTTAGTTCATTACTTTCCCTCCCCCATATAGAATGAAAGGTAGTGTAACCTGACACCTCACTGTGCTCACAGTCTGTCTTATTTTTAGCAAGATGGATATGATCTTTCTTTTTTTTCACACAGTTCATAGTGACTTTAAGAAGCAGAGGAGAGGGTAAGCTATGTATCATAAGTAGTGTTGAGCGATACCGTCCGATACTTGAAAGTATCGGTATCGGAAAGTATCGGCCGATACCGGCAAAGTATCGGATCTAATCCGATACCGATACCCGATACCAATACAAGTCAATGGGACTCATGTATCGGACGGTATTCCTGATGGTTCCCAGGGTCTGAAGGAGAGGAAACTCTCCTTCAGGCCCTGGGAACCATATTAATGTGTAAAATAAAGAATTAAAATAAAAAATATTGCTATACTCACCTGTCATGATTCCCCAATGGCATGGGAACATCAGAAACACAAAATAACAGACTAGCCCTCGGGTGATGGAAACTCAAGCTGACCGTGACCTAAATCTACCACACAACTAACAGTAGCCAGGAAGCATTCCTACGGCTGCCTAGATGCCATGCGCCAGCCGGAGAACTAACTACGCCTGGAAGAGGAAGGAACAGACCTGGCTTACCTCTAGTGAAATTCCCCAAAGATGATAGTAGCCCCCACATATATTAACGGTGAGTTCAGAGGAAAAGACATACACAGTATGAAGGTAGATTTAGCAAAGCGAGGTCCACTTACTAGATAGAGGAAGGATACAAAAGAGGACTTCACGGTCAGCTGAAAAACCCTTTCAAAAACCCATCCTGAAATTACTTTAAGACTCCTGTGTCAACTCATGACACAGGAGTGGCAATTTCAGTCCACAAGAGCTTCCAGTAACAGGAAATGACAAACTGTAAACTGGACAAAAAATACAAAACGAAAAGGACAAGAGTCCACTTAGCTGATCAGCAGACTGGTAGCAGGAACATGCAACTGAAAGACTCAGGTTACAATGATGACCGGCAAGGAAGTGACTGGAGAGCAAGGCTAAATAGGGAACTCCCAAAACTGATGGAAGCAGGTGAGCTGAGGCAGAAAAGAACACACAAGTCTCCAGTACCACCAGCCACCACTAGGGGAGCCCAAAAAGCGGATCACAACAGTACCCCCCCCTTAAGGAGGGGGCACCGAACCCTCACAAGAACCGCCAGGGCGACCTGGATGAGCCCTATGAAAGGCACGAACCAAATCCGAGGCATGAACATCAGAGGCAGTTACCCAAGAATTATCTTCCTGACCATAGCCCTTCCATTTAACCAGATACTGGAGTCTCCGCCTGGAAATACGGGAGTCCAAGATCTTCTCTATAACGTACTCCAATTCACCCTCAACCAGCACAGGAGCAGGAGGCTCAGCAGAAGGAACCACCGGCACCTCGTATCTCCGCAACAACGACCGATGGAACACATTATGGATAGCGAAAGATGCCGGGAGGTCCAAACGAAAGGAAACAGGGTTAATAATCTCCAAAATCCTATAGGGACCGATGAACCGAGGCTTAAATTTAGGAGAAGAAACCCTCATTGGGACAAAACGGGAAGACAACCACACCAAGTCCCCAACACGAAGGCGAGGACCAACCCGACGCTGGCGGTTAGCAAACCGCTGAGTCCTCTCCTGGGACAAATTCAAATTGTCCACCACTTGTTCCCAAATCCGATACAACCGATCCACCACAGCATCTACTCCAGGACAATCCGAAGACTCCGCCTGACCAGAAGAAAAACGGGGATGAAACCCCGAATTGCAAAAGAAAGGGGAAACCAAAGTGGCCGAACTAGCCCGATTATTAAGAGCAAACTCCGCCAACGGCAAAAAGGCAACCCAATCATCCTGATCCGCAGACACAAAACACCTCAAATACGTCTCCAAAGTCTGATTAGTTCGCTCCGTCTGGCCATTAGTCTGAGGATGGAAGGCAGACGAAAAAGACAAATCAATGCCCAACCTGGCACAGAATGCCCGCCAAAATCTAGAAACGAACTGGGTACCCCTATCAGAAACGATATTTTCAAGAATACCATGCAAGCGAACCACATTTTGAAAAAACAAAGGAACCAACTCAGACGAGGAAGGCAACTTCGGCAATGGCACCAAATGAACCATCTTAGAAAAACGGTCACACACCACCCAGATAACAGACATCCTCTGAGAGACAGGAAGGTCAGAAATAAAGTCCATCGAGATGTGCGTCCAAGGCCTCTTCGGAATAGGCAAGGGCAACAACAACCCGCTAGCCCTAGAACAACAAGGCTTGGCCCGAGCACACACATCACAAGACTGCACAAAAACACGCACATCTCGAGACAGAGATGGCCACCAGAAGGATCTAGCCACCAAATCCCTGGTACCAAAAATTCCAGGATGACCCACCAGCGTAGAAGAATGAACCTCCGAGATGACTCTACTGGTCCAATCATCAGGAACAAACAGTCTACCAGGTGGACAGCGATCAGGTCTATCCGCCTGAAACTCTTGCAAAGCACGTCGCAGACCTGGGGAAATAGCGGATAATATCACCCCATCCTTAAGGATACCTGTAGGTTCCGAATCACCAGGGGAATCAGGCTCAAAACTCCTAGAAAGGGCATCTGCCTTCACATTCTTAGAACCTGGTAGATATGAGACCACAAAATTAAACCGAGAGAAAAACAACGACCAGCGCGCCTGTCTAGGATTCAGGCGCCTGGCAGACTCAAGATAAATCAGATTCTTGTGATCAGTCAAAACCACCACCTGATGTCTAGCACCCTCAAGCCAATGACGCCACTCCTCAAATGCCCACTTCATGGCCAAAAGCTCCCGATTACCGACATCATAATTTCTTTCGGCGGCAGAAAATTTTCGAGAAAAGAACGCACAAGGTCTCATCACTGAGCAATCGGAACTTTTCTGCGACAAAACCGCCCCCGCTCTGATCTCGGAAGCATCGACCTCAACCTGAAAGGGGAGAGAGACATCAGGCTGGCGCAACACAGGGGCAGACGAAAAGCGGCGCTTAAGTTCCCGAAAGGCCTCCACAGCGGCAGAGGACCAATTGGCAACATCAGCACCCTTCTTAGTCAAATCCGTAAGAGGCTTAGCAACACCAGAAAAACCAGTTATAAATCGACGATAAAAATTAGCAAAGCCCAAGAACTTCTGAAGACCCTTTAGAGAAGTAGGCTGTGTCCAGTCACAAATAGCCCGAACCTTGACAGGGTCCATCTCAACAGAAGAAGGGGAAAAAATGTACCCCAAAAAGGAAATCTTTTGAACCCCAAAAACACACTTAGAACCCTTCACACAGAGAATTCTCCCGCAAGACCTGAAAAACCCTCCTGACCTGCTGAACATGAGACTCCCAGTCCTCAGAAAAAATCAAAATATCGTCCAAATACACAATCATAAATTTATCCAGATATTCACGGAAAATATCATGCATAAAGGACTGAAAAACTGAAGGTGCATTAGAAAGGCCGAAAGGCATTACTAAATACTCAAAGTGGCCCTCAGGCGTATTAAATGCGGTTTTCCACTCATCCCCTTGCTTAATTCGCACCAAATTATACGCCCCACGGAGATCAATCTTGGAGAACCACTTAGCCCCCCTTATGCGAGCAAACAAATCAGTAAGCAGCGGCAACGGATACTGATATTTGACAGTAATTTTATTCAGGAGTCGATAATCAATACAAGGCCTCAGCGAGCCATCCTTTTTAGAGACAAAGAAAAACCCAGCTCCTAAAGGTGATGAAGAAGGACGAATATGTCCCTTTTCCAGGGACTCCTTAACATACTCTCGCATGGCAGCATGCTCAGGTACAGATAGGTTAAACAAACGACCCTTTGGAAATTTACTGCCTGGAATCAGATCTATGGCGCAATAACACTCTCTGTGGGGAGGGAGAGAACCAATTTTAGGCTCTTCAAAAATATCCCCAAAATCTGACAAAAATGCCGGAACCTCAGAGGGAATAGATGACGAGATAGAAACCAAAGGTATGTCCCCATGAGCCCCCCGACATCCCCAGCTTAACACAGACATAGTTTTCCAGTCCAGTACTGGGTTATGAGATTGCAACCATGGTAATCCAAGCACTAACACATCATGTAAATTATGCAACACGAGGAAGCGAATCATCTCCTGATGGTCTGGAGTCATACGCATAGTCACTTGCGTCCAGAACTGTGGTCTATTACAAGCCAGAGGTGTAGAATCAATACCCTTCAGAGGTATAGGAACTTCCAGAGGCTCCAAATCAAACCCACAGCGCCTGGCGAAGGACCAATCCATGAGACTCAGAGCGGCGCCAGAGTCCACATAGGCATCCACGGTAATAACTGATAATGAACAAATCAGAGTTACAGACCATTTACGAAATTTTTGGCAGTATATCTCAGCTTCATCTTGCCCTTGAGACAGGGCTATTAAAGCTTTTTCAGCTTGAATCTCCAAATTAGGTTCCTCATACAGCAACCCTAAAGCCAGAAAAAACGCATCCACATTGAGCAACGCAGGATCCCCTGGTGTCAATGAAAATGCCCAATTTTGAGGGTCACCTCGCAGCTAAGAAATCACAATCTTAACCTGCTGAACAGGATCTCCAGAGGAGTGAGGTCTGAGAGAAAGGAACAATTTACAATTACATTTGAAATTCAGAAACCGAGATCTATCTCCGGAAAATACCTCTGGTGTAGGAATCTTAGGTTCAGAAATAGGAGTACGTATAACATAATCTTGTAAATTCTGAACCTTCGTAGCAAGATTATTTAAACCTGCAGCCAAACTCTGAGAGTCCATCCTTAAACCGGAGAGATCAGAGCCATTCAAGGATTAGAAGGAGAGAAAGGCAAGGCTGTAAATAGAGCAGAAATACAACTGAGCCAACTAAGTAGCAAACATGTGAGGAAAAAAAAAAAAAAAAAATCTACAGACTTCTTTTACTCTCCTTTCTTCTGCCAATTACTTTAACAGTGGCCGGTCATACTGTCATGATTCCCCAATGGCATGGGAACATCAGAAACACAAAATAACAGACTAGCCCTCGGGTGATGGAAACTCAAGCTGACCGTGACCTAAATCTACCACACAACTAACAGTAGCCAGGAAGCATTCCTACGGCTGCCTAGATGCCATGCGCCAGCCGGAGAACTAACTACGCCTGGAAGAGGAAGGAACAGACCTGGCTTACCTCTAGTGAAATTCCCCAAAGATGATAGTAGCCCCCACATATATTAACGGTGAGTTCAGAGGAAAAGACATACACAGTATGAAGGTAGATTTAGCAAAGCGAGGTCCACTTACTAGATAGAGGAAGGATACAAAAGAGGACTTCACGGTCAGCTGAAAAACCCTTTCAAAAACCCATCCTGAAATTACTTTAAGACTCCTGTGTCAACTCATGACACAGGAGTGGCAATTTCAGTCCACAAGAGCTTCCAGTAACAGGAAATGACAAACTGTAAACTGGACAAAAAATACAAAACGAAAAGGACAAGAGTCCACTTAGCTGATCAGCAGACTGGTAGCAGGAACATGCAACTGAAAGACTCAGGTTACAATGATGACCGGCAAGGAAGTGACTGGAGAGCAAGGCTAAATAGGGAACTCCCAAAACTGATGGAAGCAGGTGAGCTGAGGCAGAAAAGAACACACAAGTCTCCAGTACCACCAGCCACCACTAGGGGAGCCCAAAAAGCGGATCACAACACTCACCTCTCCGACGCAGCCTGCACCTTACCGAGGGAACCGGCAGCGTTCTTTGCTTAAAATTCGCGCTTTAACTTCCTTACGCGAAGTCCCGGCTTGTGTTTATTCGCGCGCCGCCCATGTGACCGCGATGCAACCAATCACAGCAAGCCGTGACGTAATTTCAGGTCCTTCAGGATTTTAAAATTACGTTCCGGCGTTGTGATTGGTTGCATCGCAGTCACATGGGCGACGCGACCAATCACAAGCCGTGACGTCACGGGAGGCTGGACACGCGCGCATTTTAAAATGCGCGCGTCTCCTGCCTCCCGTGACGTCACGGCTTGTGATTGGTCGCGCCGCCCATGTGACCGCGACGCAACCAATCACAGCAAGCCGTGACGTAATTTCAGGTCCTTCAGGATTTTAAAATTACGTTCCGGCGTTGTGATTGGTTGCGTCGCAGTCACATGGGCGACGCGACCAATCACAAGCCGTGACGTCACGGGAGGCAGGAGACGCGCGCATTTTAAAAATTGCGCGCGTGTCCAGCCTCCCGTGACGTCACGGCTTGTGATTGGTCGCGTCGCCCATGTGACTGCGACGCAACCAATCACAACGCCGGAACGTAATTTTAAAATCCTGAAGGACCTGAAATTACGTCACGGCTTGCTGTGATTGGTTGCGTCGCGGTCACATGGGCGGCGCGCGACCAATCACAAGCTGGGACTTCGCGTAAGGAAGTTAAAGCGCGAATTTTAAGCAAACAACGCTGCCGGTTCCCTCGGTAAGGTGCAGGCTGCGTCGGAGAGGTGAGTATAGCAATATTTTTTATTTTAATTCTTTATTTTACACATTAATGTTGTTTCGATACCGATACCCGATACCACAAAAGTATCGGATCTCGGTATCGGAATTCCGATACAGCAAATATCGGCCGATACCCGATACTTGCGGTATCGGAATGCTCAACACTAATCATAAGAGAAACAAGCAGAATTTTTGACTAAATGATATTGAAAGGTTTCTTACATTCTCTTGTATTATTGATGCATGTAAAGTTTGTTGAAAGGACAATGACCATTAAGAAAGCAAAATATATTATGCTTATTAACTTAAAAAGTGTCTCTCGTCTATTGGTTGCGTCTGGTATTGCAGTAACTCATAATACATTAACTTCTTGCGGCTACTTCTCAGTCATCACAACATTACTTAAAAAATCTCTCCCATCCACGTTTTTATCTTTTTCATATAGTGCAGTCATCATATTATATAGCACTGTGTATGATCAATTGCTCATTCTCCCTTTCTACCCAGTTAATTTTTCACTTTTCAATTAGGTCTATGCCATCACGAGATTAAAAATTGACTAGCTGAATGCTTCTAAACTCTATGTAGAAACCTTCAAGTCTCTTTTCCCTACATCATAGAAGTACAATTTGCCATCACTGCAAAGTCTACCCCCTTTTTAAGCCCCTGAACAAGCTGCTCCACTCCTCCTCCCTTCCAGAGACTTTGCAGTGATGCAGCATTGTAGTTCTAATGATGACTCATGCAACGGAAACAAGATTTCCTATTTCTACTTACAGCTTAACAGGTTTCAGCTAGTCTTTTTTAAATCATGTAATGTCAAAGACCTAATGGAAAATAGTAGAATTAATAGAATTAACTGGGTAGAAAGGCAAAATGAGCAATTGTAAGTACAAAAAGCAATATAATATGATGACTGCAATAAATTAAGAGGATAGAAACTTTGATAGGAGGAGTGCTCGTTCAAAAAGGAATATATGAAGGAAATATAGGTATACTAAAAACACTGACTGACATGACAAATATTATAGAATATAATTGAGTGTAAGAATAATAAGTTAAATATCAGTTCCATATAGAATAATCTAGTCTCATGTACTGTAATATATGTAAAAAGGAATAAAAATATCTGTCACCCAGCAAAGAACAGAGGAAATCTAGTCACAATATTGACATGTCCTTGTCTACGCCTTGTCACTCAACTACCATTGTAGAAAAAGGAGTAAAACCCTACAAGTGACGACTCGAGTTTTAAGATAATTCATCAGGACATTTTGAAGACACAATAGCGTCGTCACCCCATGATCTATATTGTACTATGGAAGCGACATCATCACTGCCTTGAAAGAATCAATAGCTATTACATCTGTAAATCTTAAGAAAAGGTGAATTATGTTCATTTAAAGAATAGTATTTTGCTTGTAAGGGGCTGCATTATTGATCGTTGCAGCAATTATCGATAGCGTGAGGATGGGTTTAGTTACAATAAGCCAATTTCTCACAGAGCATCATCTTTCTAAGACGTCTGACTTTTGAATCCTTTCGCTCCGCAGCAGTCGTCTGCACACCATGAACTATTAAAGACTATAAATATAATAGCAGACCGCAGCACCAGATTAAACTTTAATCCCTTATCTTTAAATGTCATGCTGTGCTGATGGTGTTTGTTACCAGCCAGCTATTTTTTTTTAAGCTTAAAAGATCATTAAAAGTGTAGCCAAAATCCATTGTGATATGTAAGAGACATGCAACAAAAATAACAAATGGCAAACAAAAACTAAGGCATTTTTAATTCATGGTAGCTGTTCATATTTAACAATCTCACCCTACAGAAAAAGAAACTGTCAGTAAGTTAATTTGTTAATTTCCAAGGTTTTTTTTGTTTATTTTAATCTATCATTTATTTTGTTCTAATAAGTCACTCATTTAGACTTTCAATATCTATAAATAACCAAGTAAAACAAAAATGAAAAACATTTTTTTGCTTTTTATGTACTTGTATTTTTTTGTCAGTAAGTTAATCTGTTAATTTCAAACAATACAATCGCATAAAAAGCAAAAAAATATTTTTCAATTTTTTTACTTGGTTATTTATAGATATTAAAAGTCTAAATGAGTGACTTATTAGAACGAAATAAATCGTAACAGGATAAACATATTTGTGGGGCTTAGAGAATTTGCCGAAAATTGAGTTTGGCATTTAAATTAATAAATTTATAGCAAATCAAATTTGGGAAGGGGTTAGAAAGCTAAACTCAGCTTTTCTCAGTCCACTGCATGCTTGTCCCATAGAAGTTTATTCTCCGATTGGCTCCTCTGTCATCTTCTCTCTAAGCCCCTGGCACTGCTATTCTTTTCTTTAGAACGAAGAAGCTTTTTCATGGCTACCCTTCCAAACAAGCTATTTCTTCTATCTTTCTTAAAAATTATCCTGCCAATAACTTGAACATTTATAATACTAAACAATGCCTTTAGAGTCTGAGCTTAGCTCTTGAATCCTTTGCAGTTTTTGTGAACATTGGAAATGGCCTCATGGTTCTTACCAGATTGATGGGCAGAAACAATTGCTTCTCTAAGACTATTCCTGATGCATTTCCTTCTTGGCATTGTATAATACATGAATGAATGCTCCAGACCAGGAAACTATCAAAACTTCTGATTTTATGGAAGTAGTCATTAGTCATTAGGTAGCGATTAGCAGAACCTTTGTGCTACTTACCCTCTTAATTCTTCTACAAGTAGCAAGGGTGTCCCTAATTTTTTCACCTTACTCATGCATAAATAATGGAACAGTGTAATTTGTCATGTGTTGTTGTTCATTTGAGGTTGTAATTACCTAATGTTAAGAAACGAAAAGGACCATATTTTTTATGCCCTATTTTAGAACTTAAGACTGTGCTGTTTATTTGTCTTGTATAGTTTTTCTCATGACTGTATGTTAGTTGGACATAATTAGCATCAATTTGGTAATTAATTCGCTGATAGCAAGCATATGTTTGACATTGGCAAGGATTTGAAATACGTTAGAAAGGGATTTTTTTTTCTTTTACTTTTTTGCTCTATAAAAAGCAAACTTTAATAAAAACTTTAAAAGGCAGCTGGTAAAATAAATGTTCTGGACACATAGGTGGGTCTGAGCCAACATCCATCTCTTCCTTAGTGGGAATTATAGCTATATAATTTATAAAAACAATTGTAGAAATTATGATATAATTCAATAATTTTATTAATTTATAGTATAAATCTATTCTAAACACTTCCTCAATAAATCTTGCATTTCTCACTTTCATTACTGTGTTCTATTAACTACCAAAGTAACACAGAAAGCAGTCATTATTATTATTGGAAGTCCGCAATAATATATTATTAATAATTCACATACATTTTGAATATATATTGATTTATTAGGACGTGTGATATAAAATAATGAGGGTCAGAGGTCTCAGAAGATGAATTATAGTTCCTTGTTTCAAACGAAGATTTATACTCTATATACATGAAAAGGTCCAAAAGGGTTTTATTGCACTAGCACATACAAAATATTTATATTACTAAACTGTTTCCTCTTTGTATGTGTAAGATGGTGGAGAAGTGTTTTAATCTGTTACTAATTGAGTGATTTGTATGTTTCATTTTCTGTGAACATTGATAAAAACACTCTCATCCTAATCTTGTGTGACGTGAGGTGGACTCTCTCCCACTATATCCCGATGTACCATGTTGGCAAGTGACCAAGCTGAGTGTGTAGTCAGCAAATGAATATGCGCAAACTGTATACGCATTATATTATTGCAAAAAATACAATTTGTTATTGAAACATATCATTGTGGATGTTCTGACAAGTGGTTATCAGGGGGACTGCCCAAACTTTGGTGCTGTCCAGTTTGTGGCGTTAATTGATGAATGTCTGGCAGCAAGTCATGTGATTTCTCAGATAGAAATGAGCAAATATATTAAAGTAGAAATTATATCAACTTGAATATTTTAAAAAATCTACATTTGCCAAAATGTTTTGTACTTTGCTTTCACGCGGATTCAGCAAAATGGTGGGAGCTAGTGATGAGTGCTCTTCAGTGTGCTCGTTACTCGAGTTTTCCGTGCATGCTCGGGTGTTCTGTGAGTATTTTGGGCGTGCTCGTAGATTATGTTTGTGTCCCCGCAGCTGCATGATTTGCGGCTGCTAGACAGCCTGAATATGTGTGGGGATTCCCTAACAAACAGGCAATCCCTGCATGTGTTCAGGTTGTCTAACAGCCGCAAACATGCAGCTCCGGGGACACAAGCATAATCTATGAGCACGCCCAAGATACTCAGAGAACACCCGAGCATGCTCGGAAAACTTGAGTAACGAGCACACTCACTCATCACTAGTGGGAGCTAAATCCGTAAACGGACATAAAAAGGTAAAACTTACTTATACCCAACTAATCGCTCACCTTTTCGGGCCCTACGCTCCCCACTGTCCCTAGATCGGTCTTCATTGCAACTTCTTACCACTACAAGTAAACTTGGTGAGGCTCAAATGGATATATACTGGCTCACTAAGCATGACAGAGGCGTTCTGAGCTTGGATCATGCAAGTGTATACAGCAGATTTATAATTCATCGGTGCTGACGTCAACTGGCTGGAGTGATCATTCATACAGAGTACATTTCTTCAAACTGTGCCAATGTTCTGAATCCCCCCGAGGACTCTAGGTAATGGTGTTCTACTCTTGGATGTAAATTTTTACTTTATACCTACAGCACAACCACTACACATATAGCTTAGCTACAAACATAATTGTAATTATCACATAATTGCCTTCAGGAGCCTGGGATTACACCTTTAACCAAATTTTACATGTTCAACTGAAAACACAATTTAGCAGAGTAGAATTAAACATTTTGTTTGTTTCTTTTTCTGTCTCTTCATTGCGGAGATATTAGCAATCAAATTATTTGGCACCTAAAGAGTTCACTTTAGTTAACCCAAGTGGGTGTTGTCAGATAGTTTTCAGTGGGGCTGTACTTCTCCCTGTATGTGCTACTGTCTGATATCACCCACTTGGACTTAATAAAAATGAACTCTTTAGGTGCCAAATAGTTTGATTGCTAATATCACCTCAACGGAGAGACTGTTGTGAATTTGGATTCTGGGCTCCCCCGGTGGCCGCTTGTGGAATTGGACTTGTCATCCTCTTTCCTGTTTCACCTGGTTCCATCAGTAGTGGGTGTCGCTATTTAAGCTCATTTCTCTGGTGGTTTCTTGCCGGTCAACAATGTTATCTGATGCCTCTCAGTGCTTGTTCCTGCTTCTGACAACTACTAGATAAGTTGGACTTTTGTCCATGTTTCGTTTGCCTATTTGTTCCAGTTCACAGCTGAAGTTTTGTTACTGTGTCTGGAAAGCTCTCGTTGATCAGGGATTGCTACTCTGGTGTTATGAGTTAATGCCAGAGTTTAAGGTAATCTCTGGATGGTGTTTTGTTAGTGTTTTTCTGCTGACCATGAAAGTATACTATCTGTCTTCTGCTATCTAGTAAGCGGACCTCAAATTTGCTAAGACTATTTTCCTGCTGCGTTTGTTGTTTCATCTGAACTCACCGTCATTATATGTGGGGGGCTACTGTCTGCTTTTGAAATATTTCTCTAGAGGTGAGCCAGGTCTTATATTTCCCTCTGCTAGCTATTTAGGTCTTAGGCCAGAGCTGGGCATCTAGCAATAAATAGGAAATGCTACCTGGCTATTTCTAGTTGCGCGGCAGGCTTAGTTCATGGTCAGTATAGTTCCATCTTCCGAGAGCTTGTCCCTCTATAGGCTTGCTATGATCTCTGCTTGCAGAGATCATGATAGTTTGACCGGCCAATAAAGTGTTAAAGACCCAGGTTGAGAAAGGAGAGTTATAAGAAGTCTGCTGGTATTTTTTTTTTTTTTTTTTTTTTTTTTTTTTCCTCCAGTTTGTCTTGCTGCAGTCTTTTTTCTCTCTCTCCTCCTCATCTCTGTATGGCTCTGTGTGCACCTGACAATAATGGATCTTCAGAGTGTAACTGCGGGTTTGAATAATCTCATCACGAAAGTACAAAATTTACAAGATTTTGTGGTACATGCTCCAGTATCTGAGCCGAGAATTCCTTTGCCGGAGTTCTTCACAGGGAATAGAGCTAGCTTCCAGAATTTCCGAAATAATTGTAAGCTTTATTTGTCCCTGAAGTCTCGTTCAGCTGGAGACCCTGCTCAGCAGGTTAGGATTGTGATTTCCTTGCTCAGGGGTGACCCTCAAGATTGGGCCTTCTCATTGCCAGCAGGGGATCCTGCGTTGCGCGATGTGGATGCGTTTTTTCTGGCCTTGGGCTTGCTTTATGAGGAACCTCATTTGGAACTTCAGGCAGAAAAAACTTTGATGGCACTATCTCAGGGGCAAGACGAAGCTGAGGTTTACTGCCAAAAATTCCGTAAATGGTCTGTGCTTACTCAGTGGAATGAGTGCGCCTTGGCGGCAACTTTCAGAGAAGGTCTCTCTGATGCCGTTAAGGATGTTATGGTGGGGTTCCCTGTGCCTGCAGGTCTGAATGAGTCCATGACAATGGCTATTCAGATTGATAGGCGTCTGCGGGAGCGCAAACCGGTGCACCATCTGGCGGTGTCTATGGAAAAGACGCCAGAAAGTATGCAGTGTGATAGAATTCTGTCCAGGAGCGAGCGACAGAATTTTAGACGGAAGAATGGATTGTGCTTCTATTGTGGGGATTCTACTCATGTTATATCAGCATGCTCTAGGCGTACAAAGAAGCTTGATAAGTCTGTTTCCATTGGCACCATTCAGTCTAAATTTATTTTGTCTGTAACCCTGATTTGCTCTTTGTCATCCATTGCCACGGACGCCTATGTTGACTCTGGCGCCTCTCTGAGTCTTATGGATTGGTCCTTTGCCAATCGTTGTGGTTTTGATTTAGAGCCTTTGGAGACTCTTATTCCTCTGAAGGGGATTGACTCCACCCCATTGGCTAATAATAAACCACAATACTGGACACAAGTAACCATGCGTATCAATCCGGATCACCAGGAGATTATTCGTTTCCTGGTGCTGTATAATTTACATGACGATTTGGTACTGGGATTGCCATGGTTGCAGTCTCACAATCCAGTCTTGGACTGGAGAGCAATGTCTGTGTTGAGCTGGGGATGTAAGGGTATTCATGGGGACTTACCTTTGGTTTCTATTTCGTCGTCCATTCCCTCTGAAGTCCCTGAGTTCCTCTCAGATTATCAAGACGTCTTTGACGAACCCAAGCTTGGGTCGTTACCTCCGCACCGTGAGTGCGATTGTGCCATAGATTTGATACCGGGTTGCAAATATCCAAAGGGTCGTTTGTTTAATTTGTCCGTGCCGGAACATGCTGCTATGCGGGAATATATAAAGGAGTCTTTGGAAAAGGGACATATTCGTCCATCTTCTTCTCCCTTGGGAGCTGGGTTTTTCTTTGTCTCAAAAAAGGACGGCTCTTTGAGACCATGTATTGATTATCGGCTTCTGAATAAGATCACTGTTAAGTACCAATACCCATTGCCATTGCTTACTGATTTGTTTGCTCGTATAGAGGGTGCTAAGTGGTTCTCTAAAATTGATCTTCGTGGGGCGTATAATTTGGTGCGGATCAGGCAGGGGGATGAGTGGAAGACCGCATTTAATACGCCCGAGGGCCACTTTGAGTATTTGGTCATGCCTTTTGGTCTTTCTAATGCCCCTTCAGTTTTCCAGTCTTTTATGCATGATATTTTCCGCGATTTTCTGGATAAATTTATGATAATATATCTGGATGATATTCTGATTTTTTCTGATGACTGGGACTCTCATGTCCAGCAGGTCAGGAGAGTTTTTCAGGTTCTGCGGTCTAATTCTTTATGTGTGAAGGGGTCTAAGTGCGTTTTTGGGGTCCAGAAAATTTCCTTTTTGGGGTATATTTTTTCTCCCTCTTCCATTGAGATGGATCCCGTCAAGGTGCAAGCTATTTGTGACTGGACTCAGCCCTCCTCTCTTAAGGGTCTTCAGAGATTTTTGGGCTTTGCCAACTTTTACCGCCGATTTATTGCTGGTTTTTCGGATGTCGTTAAACCACTGACTGATTTGACCAGACATGGCGCTGATGTTGCTAATTGGTCCCCTCATGCTGTAGAGGCCTTTCAGGAGCTTAAGCACCGTTTTGCCTCTGCCCCTGTGTTACGTCAGCCTGATGTGAATCTGCCTTTTCAGGTTGAGGTTGACGCTTCGGAGATCGGAGCTGGGGCAGTGTTGTCGCAGAAAGGTTCCGACTGCTCCGTCATTAGACCTTGTGCCTTCTTTTCTCGCAAATTTTCGCCCGCAGAGCGGAATTATGATGTTGGGAATAGGGAGCTTTTGGCCATGAAGTGGGCGTTTGAGGAGTGGCGCCATTGGCTAGAGGGGGCTAAGCATCAGGTGGTGGTATTGACTGACCACAAAAATTTGATTTATCTTGAGACTGCCAGGCGCCTGAATCCTAGACAGGCGCGCTGGTCTTTATTTTTTTCTCGCTTTAATTTTGTGGTGTCATACCTACCGGGTTCTAAGAATGTTAAGGCGGATGCCCTTTCTAGGAGTTTTGACCCGGACTCTCCTGGTAATACTGAACCCACAGGTATCCTTAGGGAGGGAGTAATTTTGTCGGCCGTTTCTCCTGATCTGCGGCGGTCCTTGCAAGAGTTTCAGGCGGATAGACCGGATCGTTGTCCGCCTGATAGACTGTTTGTTCCGGATGATTGGACCAGTAGAGTCATCTCTGAGGTACATTTTTCTGCATTGGCAGGTCATCCCGGAATTTTTGGTACCAGGGATTTGGTGGCAAGATCCTTCTGGTGGCCTTCCCTGTCACGAGATGTGCGAGTCTTTGTGCAGTCATGTGACATTTGTGCTCGGGCCAAGTCTTGTAGTTCTCGGGCTAGCGGACTGCTGTTGCCCTTGCCTATTCCTAAGAGGCCTTGGACACACATCTCGATGGATTTTATTTCAGATCTGCCTGTTTCCCAGAAGATGTCTGTCATCTGGGTGGTCTGTGACCGTTTCTCTAAAATGGTCCATTTGGTTCCTCTGCCCAAGTTGCCTTCTTCTTCTGAGTTGGTTCCTCTGTTTTTTCAGAATGTTGTCCGATTGCACGGTATTCCTGAGAATATTGTTTCTGACAGAGGTACCCAATTTGTGTCTAGATTTTGGCGGGCATTCTGTGCTAGGATGGGCATAGATTTGTCTTTTTCATCTGCTTTTCACCCTCAGACTAATGGCCAGACCGAGCGGACTAATCAGACCCTGGAGACATATCTGAGGTGTTTTGTCTCTGCTGACCAGGATGATTGGGTTGCTTTTTTGCCATTGGCAGAGTTCGCCCTCAATAATCGGGCCAGCTCTTCCACCTTGGTGTCCCCGTTTTTCTGTAATTCGGGGTTTCACCCTCGATTTTCCTCCGGTCAGGTGGAATCCTCGGATTGTCCTGGAGTGGATGCGGTGGTGGAGAGATTGCATCACATCTGGGGGCAGGTTATGGACAATTTGAAGTTGTCCCAGGAGAAGACTCAGCGTTTTGCCAACCGTCATCGTCGTGTTGGTTCTCGGCTTTGTGTTGGAGATTTGGTCTGGTTGTCTTCTCGTTTTGTCCCTATGAGGGTCTCTTCTCCTAAGTTTAAACCTCGGTTCATCGGCCCTTATAGAATATTGGAGATTCTTAATCCTGTTTCTTTCCGTTTGGACCTCCCTGCGTCCTTTTCCATTCATAACGTTTTTCATCGGTCGTTATTGCGCAGGTATGAGGTGCCTGTTGTACCTTCAGTTGAGCCTCCTGCTCCGGTGTTGGTTGAGGGTGAGTTGGAGTACGTTGTGGAGAAAATTTTGGACTCTCGTGTTTCCAGACGGAGACTCCAGTATCTGGTCAACTGGAAGGGTTACGGCCAGGAGGATAATTCTTGGGTCAATGCATCTGATGTTCATGCTTCTGATCTTGTTCGTGCCTTCCATAGGGCTCATCCTGGTCGCCCTGGTGGATCTGGTGAGGGTTCGGTGCCCCCTCCTTGAGGGGGGGGTACTGTTGTGAATTTGGATTCTGGGCTCCCCCGGTGGCCGCTTGTGGAATTGGACTTGTCATCCTCTTTCCTGTTTCACCTGGTTCCATCAGTAGTGGGTGTCGCTATTTAAGCTCATTTCTCTGGTGGTTTCTTGCCGGTCAACAATGTTATCTGATGCCTCTCAGTGCTTGTTCCTGCTTCTGACAACTACTAGATAAGTTGGACTTTTGTCCATGTTTCGTTTGCCTATTTGTTCCAGTTCACAGCTGAAGTTTTGTTACTGTGTCTGGAAAGCTCTCGTTGATCAGGGATTGCTACTCTGGTGTTATGAGTTAATGCCAGAGTTTAAGGTAATCTCTGGATGGTGTTTTGTTAGTGTTTTTCTGCTGACCATGAAAGTATACTATCTGTCTTCTGCTATCTAGTAAGCGGACCTCAAATTTGCTAAGACTATTTTCCTGCTGCGTTTGTTGTTTCATCTGAACTCACCGTCATTATATGTGGGGGGCTACTGTCTGCTTTTGAAATATTTCTCTAGAGGTGAGCCAGGTCTTATATTTCCCTCTGCTAGCTATTTAGGTCTTAGGCCAGAGCTGGGCATCTAGCAATAAATAGGAAATGCTACCTGGCTATTTCTAGTTGCGCGGCAGGCTTAGTTCATGGTCAGTATAGTTCCATCTTCCGAGAGCTTGTCCCTCTATAGGCTTGCTATGATCTCTGCTTGCAGAGATCATGACAAGAGACAAAATTAAAAAAAAAGTTTTTTTCTGCTCTGTAGCCCCTATTACAATGTGTGTCCAGCTGAACATAAAAAGTTTGGTGAAAGGTCTTCTTTAATATACAATTTTCTGATGTGAGGTTCTTTGTAAATAGAAAAAAATGATGCATGCTCGGTATCAAGATAATCGGAGCGACCGGGACAATTATGCTTACAAGGGTTTTTTTCCACACAATGAATTTTGTAAAAACACAAAACACAAAAAACAGTGGTGAAATTTAATTTTTTTCAAGATTTCATCTCGCTTGGATTTTTTCTTGCTTTTCTGTAAAGTGGTAAAATGAGCGGTGTAATTAACTACAACTCATTCTGCAAAAAGGCAAACCCTCAGATGTCTATGTCGACGGAAAATGAAAAAAAGTTCGATGAAGGGAAGGAGAAAACAAAAGCGCAAAAATGTGTACTATTATATGAAGTCAAACAAAGTCCAGCTCACCATGATCGACATCCTTGGAAACTCGGAGCACGGAACTGCTGTGTCAGGGCGTGTAAGAATCAAGGAAATGATGAGGAATCCAGCTCAACGAGATAGTGAAAAAAACCTTTTCTTTATTCACTTGAAAAATGTGTTCAGTAGAGGATAAAAACATCAGCAATTACAGAGAATAAAATGCGATATCAACGCGTTTCTGGTGACCAAGCACCCTTAGTCATGATATCATGACTAAGGGTGCTTGGTCACCAGAAACGCATTGATATCACATTTTATTTTACGTTATTGCAGAAGTTTTTATCCTCTACTGAACACATCTATTAAGTGAATAAAGAAAAGGTTTTTTTCACTATCTCGTTGAGCTGTACTATTTTATACAGAGAAATTGGCTGCTATTTTGTTCTGTGGGAAAAGGTTTAGCATATTGTATAATTTGTACTCCCTGTTCACTGTGGGATTATGGGTCTATTGGGTGATCTTACGAAAGCATTCAATGCGTGAGAGTGCAAACAGAGAGTTGTAAATCACTGAGTAGGACTGCCTGCTGGAGAGTAAGCCTAGGTGGCTTTATAAAAGAGAATCGTTTATTTCTAAATCCTTCCATTTTTGGGACCTAATAGATAAATGATTGACGGTTCCTGACATCCAAACGTTCCGCTCGTACCAGTACACATTTACATCTTTTCTAGAGACTGTATCCTCTGCTTCAAGGTTTTGGAGACAGTTCTGATCATTAACAGTGATTAGAAAATTTTGTAAAAAAAATAATACTAATAATAATTTGGGAACAGTTTGAAAAGTTCTGTGCTCATTGATGTGAGTCATTTTGCTTGTTTATAAAAAGGATCAATTATATTGCATGCAGACAGATATTTGGTTATTGGTAAGCATTACAAAAATAATCAATAGCTTTTTCAGAACACTCAGCAAGATGGCTAGAACATTTATAGTAGAGATTTTTACATTCCAAAAAAATGATACACTCATTAGTGCACTGTCCTCACAAAGCTTTCTTTTATCTAAAGTATTGACAAATCTTTACAAATGACTTCTTAAAGCCAAGCCGGCAAATAAGTTATGCTGCAATAAAACTGGTTGGGCAAGGTTAGAAAAACATGGCATTTTTTTCTATAAACATTGCCACACTTGGCCGCAGGTTGTCAGTGGTACTACAGCTCAGCCCCATTCACTTCAATGTGAGCAACCCATGGGCAGGTGTGGCATTTGTTTGCTTTTTAAAGCACTCATGTTTTAGTAATAATAAGGCAACCTAAATAATTTATAGAGCAAAAAATAAAAGCATAAAATAAATTCTTCACTTAGCCTTTCCTGAAGGCACAATTTTCTGTTTTTGCAGTTTCATTTTTTTCTCCACTTCTTCTGAGAGGAATAAACTTTTATTTTTCTGTCAACATGACTCTATGAAGCCTTGTTGTTTTTGTCAATGGCATAATTCACTTTACACTAAAAGGTACTTAAAGTGGGAGAAAAGAATTCAAGTGGGAGAAAATGTTGAAAAAACACATTTCCACCATTGTTTTTTCTTCTGTCTTTCGTTTATTTTTATTTGGGCAACAGGGGGTGTTTATACAGCATTTATTGACTGGTAAAAATGACTTGGTAATATGATTCTTAAAGGGAATCTATCAGTGGGATAATCCCTCCTAAGCCATCTATATGGGCATGTAGGTTATAGGAAGCTGAATAAAATGATACCTTGATAACTGCCATCTGATGTATTATTCCTGAAAAATCAGCGTTTTTCCTAATATATAAATGAGTTGTTAAGATCTATAGCCTGGACATCGATCTCTCTGAGAATCTGCCTCCAGAGATTATTGTAAATGAAAGGGAGAGTTACCAGTGTGAGACATGTAGATCAGGAGAGCAGACTGTCAGTCATTACATGTCTCACACTGGTAATGCCCCCTTTCACATAAAATAATCTCCAGAGGCAGATTCTCAGGGAGATCTATGTCCGGCCCATAGATCATAACAGCTCATTTACATATTAAGAAAACTGTGGATTACTCTGGAATAAAGCATCTGATCACAAATATCAGGGTATTATTTTATTCATCTTCCTATGACCTACATGTCCATATAGACTGTAGTAGGGTTGATCCTACTGACAGATTCCCTTTAAGGTCAGTATGACTATAATGATACCAAACTTGCAAGGTATTTTTTTATACTGTCACTGGTGTTACAGGCAGATGTTGGCTATGCAAAATAGCCAGCATCTCCCAGATGTATTGAGTGCTGAGTTACTGTACCAAAGACACTTAAATGTGACTAAATATGTGTTGATAAAGATGACAGATAATTAACCTGAGAAAAATCATCACATACAAATCAATGTGCTATACAAATAACTTATAAGTTAAGCCATCACTATGTGCTGCTGTTTTGCAATGTGAATAAATGCATTGTAGCAACAGATATCAGTAAACTCAAATATGAGAGCAGCACAAAAGGCTAAGGAGTCAACAAAATATATACATAAATACGGATACCCACAATAACAGTATTACATATTTATTATATTGGTTGCAGTTTACAAAACCCTTAGGGTATGTTCACACTAGGCATTATTTCAGCATTTTTGTAATGCTTTTTCATGCAAATTTTCAGCTGCGTTTTACATTACCGGCAAAGTCTATGAGATTTCAGAAATCCCATGCACCCACATTGTATTTTTTATTATTAGGATTTTGTGCTTTGCATGTACTTTTGCGCAATAGAGCATGTCACTTCTTTCAGTGATTTCCAGCATTTTTCACCCATTGAAAGTAATGAGTGATCAAAAAATGCTGAAATTCCACACCAAAAAACACTAAACATTATCAGCATGCACAAGAGAAAATAATAGCATGTCAAAAATGCTGGAAAAACGCACAAAAAAGGCAAGAAAAAACAAGCAAAACCTGCTTTTTCTGCAAATTGTTTGCTGCCAAGACAGCAGGTTTTGTTGCAGAAAAAAAAAACGCTGAAAAAATTCAGTGTGAACTTACCCTTAGGAGGTTCAAGACATGCTTGCCAAAAATCAAAGACAGCACTACTACTCCTAACAGGGAGTGGAAATCTCATGACTGGGGATGATTTGCTGCATCGAGACCTGAAAATCACTATCATAAAGTCCACCATGAAATCATTTTACCAGTGTGATCTCCAGGATAATTTGAGATAATTTCTTAGGGCTCATATTCACTTGTGAGCAACTCGGATGAGTCTCGCACGGCAATACCCGGCACTGCACCCCGCACTCAGGAGCGGAGCGTGCGGCTGCATGTATTCCTATGCGGCCGCACGCTCCGATCTGAGTGCCGGCAGGAGCGCCAGGTTTTAACATGCGAGACTCATCCAAGTTGCTCACAAGTGAGTATGAGCCCTTAGATTAATGCTCAGCTGAAAGTGGACCTTGCCTGACAATAGCCCAGCTCATACCAGTAACAATATCATGAACCACACAATGCCTTATACAAAAGCACAGCAGAAAAATGTAAGATTCACCAAGATTACAATTTCCATTGTATAGCAGAAGTGCAATGTAAAATTGTCACTAACTCTTCCTGGAGTATGTTCCTGAAAAAGAGGACAAAATCAAGTATTGGAGAACTTTTTTCTCACACACAGAACAACTTTCTATTTTATTTTATTTTACAAAGTAATAAATCAATCTGAGGTCCCAGCTACTAGGGAATGAATGAGAAGCAGAGAGCATAGACTCAGTGACATCACCACTAGTTACTGAGCCTGCGCCTGCTGAGTCTCATTCATTTCCCAGTAGTTTACAACCGGGCTGGTCACATTAGCAGCACTCCCGGTTGTAAACTTTACATTTCCCAGACATAAATTACTGCATGGGACTGACTGTACACCGGACAGGTGTGGGTATATTGTTGGTTTATTATTTTTACTTATTTTTTACAGGAGATCTAGGGCTTTGCTTGGATTGGCTGACTAATTAAGATGGGAAACTTTGTGGTGTATGATTTCATTAAAAGACTTTATTCTTACTGTGTGGTATTTTATTAACCCTTTAACAATTATAGGATTAGTAATGGAGAGGTGTCTTATTGACACCTCTCCATTACTAAGCCGGCTTAGTATCACCTTACAATAGGAAGGTGACATTAACCCCTCATTACCCCATTTGCCACCGCTACAGGGCAAGTGGAAATAATCGGGCAAAGCTCCAGAATTGGCACATCTAATAGATGCGCCTTTTCTGGGAAGATGCAGGACGCTCTTTTTAAGGTGGGGCATCCATATCCATGACCTTACCAGCCTAAGAATAGCAGCCCACACCTGTGAGTTTTTCCGGGTTGGTTTGATAACATAGGGGGGACCCCACATTGGGTTTTTCTTTCATTCATTCTCCCCTGCTCATGAGCAGGGGAGAAGGGATGACAGCTGGCTTCAGCACCACATGCAGGGGCACAGAGGTTACTGTAGTGCTGCTTCCCCGGCGCCTGTCCATGTGGTACTGATGCGGCACATGGTTGCTATGCGTGTGCCGCATATAGTACATGGACGGACGCTGATATCTCCGATGCTGTTTTTTCCGGTACCGGAAATATCAGGACGTGTGAAACCAGCCTACATGAGAGTCTGCAGTACCTTTTATGGCCACTACACTATGCGCCAGTTCCGGTAAATTGCAGGCTTTTTCAACCAACAGATTGTGGGGGTGCCAGGAGTCAGACCCCCAATCATCTCATATTGAGAGTTCATTAATATAAAAGTCCAGGAAAACTCCATTGATTTTTCAGTATTCTGTTTTGAAATGGATGAAATTTGAGTAGTCAGAGGAAATCCATGAAAAGACAAGAACAAATTCTAACCTCTGATTACCTACTTCCTTTGCTTAGATTCAGACCCAAGACCCAACAGTGTTAACCACTGAGCCACCATGATTGCTACAGTAAACACCTTAACTAAAATTCAAAGATAATATCTTATTAATATGAGAACTGGGATTCTCCACGCTAACAGCGTTTAGAGCAATGCTGCTGTTTTATGTCATTGTCAGTCCTATGCATTTGTTGATCACACTACATTTCTTTTTGACACTACTTGGAGAAGTGGCAGTGTGTTGTAAAGTTGTCAGAAGAAAACATTTTAAGCAATGGTAGTCATGGAAACGCCGCGGTAAGATCAACAACCTTTACAATAATAATGTAATATGCAAGAAAACAAAACACTAAGATGCTGGTTAAAAACTCCCATTAAACTTGAGAAAACTAGAGTTATATTTGCTGCCTGGTAATTGTGCATCTACATTCAGAATTGGAGCGGCTGCATGTGCTGTGTACACACCGAACATGAGGAATTACTCCCAGCTCGTGTTCGAGCTCATTCAGACACCAGTGATTATTCCTGCTGACAAATTTGGAAGAATTTTCTATGTTTTTTCCATCAGTTTCCTTAAGTTTTGTTTGCATTCCAAAAATTTTCACAAACTTCTCCGATCAAATAAAAGTGAAGGTGTGACAATACACGGATGGCACATGGATAACATCCGAGTGCTGTAAAAAAAATTTCAAGGACCCATAATCTTCCATTGGTTAGGTTAGTGATTTGGCTCAAAATCAGACCACTTGGTCTACAAAAATACATAGACATTGAGCGATTCCATATGCTAAAATTGGAATGTTTTCAATACATTAAAGGGAACCTGTCACCTGAATTTGGCGGGACCAGTTTTGGGTCATATGGGCTGGGTTTTCGGGTGTTTGATTCACCCTTTCCTTACCCGCTGGCTGCATGCTGGCCGCAATATTGGATTGAAGTTCATGACCCAAAACTGGTCCCGCCAAATTCAGGTGACAGGTTCCCAAACGCAGATTAAATTTGTAGATGACAAACTGATGTCTGAATGACGCTTTACCCAGCAAATATTCAAACAGTGGTTTTGTTAGGTAGATCTACTGGATTTTTTTATGTGATGAGAATAATGTCCTTATACCCACCAATAAATAAATAAATAAATACATTTCCTGAATTTTCCCATGTGGTTTGGATGTCCAATTAACATGAAGGCATATATTTTAATATCATTGTCTGTGTATGCTATGAAGAAGACTCCGAAACGCATTGCATTCTACACAAGTGTCTTGGTCATATTTTTGTGGAATACTTAATAAAGCCATCTCTATTTTATGGATCTTGGTAGCTGATTTCTCTTTGATTTTCTTCCTCCATTTCCTATTCCACTTTTTCATCTAGAATTGTTTTTTTTAAAGACCAGTTTGTTCTGGTGGAGTTCTTCCATTCATGTATTACATGGTCCATGGTTACTCATGAATGGCCAGAATATAATGCTATATTATATCGAGGGTATTTGGTAAACCACCATTAGCCAATCAGCATCCTGTAAGCAATGGCTTCTTGGTGAAGAACATAAAGCACTGATTAAAAGGGCTCATATCTCTGGAACAGCAAAAAGGAAAAGAATACTTATTGAGCAGCAGAGAATAAAATAATAGTAAAAACTGGCCAATGTTGACCTTATGATAGGTCCTCTTTAAAAAAATGTCCATGTTATAGTGATATATCAGAAGTTATGATTGGTTTGTGCTACAGCAAAAGCGCACAAATGCTCAACTGCCCCATGATGTTTTTTCTCAACTCTCTGCCATTAAAGTGAATTTGACATGCTTACAAATACTATTAACCTGAAGATGTAGGATTAATCGGCAGGTCAACACACAAAGCTGTCCAGCCATCATCCTGAAAGCGGGGCTACAGGGAGAAAATTACATTTAGGCTGTGTGCACAGGTTGCATTTTTTTCACTTTTTTTGCATTTTTCGCTATAAAAACGCGATAAAAATGCATAAAAAACGCACACATAGGCATCCTATAATTTAGAATGCTTTCTGCAATTTTTGTGCACCTGATGCATTTTTTTCCGTGAAAAAAATGCATCACGGTAAAACACGCAGCATGTTCATTAATTTTGCGGGGTTTTTTTGCGTTTTTCCCGCTATATAATGCATTGGGAAAGCTCCGGAAAAAAACGCGCAAAAAAACACGGTAAAAACGCAAAAAAAAGCATGCGTTTTTTTTGCAGAAAATGTCCGGCTTTCTTCAGGAATTTTCTGCAAGAAATTCTTACGTGTGCACATACCCTTATTCCTCCCGGGTGCTGCCGCCTTTCAGCCACAGAGGTGCAGCCACAGCGGCTACAGTCACTTCTTAATACAGTAGACACTAACTGGTGGCTGTACTTTGGTTTACAGCCGACTCTGCACCACATTCATCAAGACTCTGCCGCTTACACTTCAGTGAGCGATGATTGAAGCAGCTCCAGCACACCTCTATGACTCAAAGCCGGTGGCTCCAGGGAAGAAAGAAGTTATTGTTCTCCTGATAGCTGCTCTTTTAGTGTGAAGTCCAAAAAGCTTGGTAACGCTATTAGGGTATGTTTCCACGGTCAGGAAACGCTGCTTGTTTGACGCTGCGCAGAGCTGCAGCGTCAAACAAGCAGCGTCCAGATGTTCCAGCATAGTGGAGGGGATTTTATGAAATCCCGTCTCCACTATGCGTTGAAACCCGCACGCGGCGGCCCTGCGACTCCGGACATGCTGCGCGTCTTTTCAGATCGCAGCATGTCCGTGCACCTTGCGGGGACGCAGCGTCCCCGCAAGGCATATCACAGGGCGCTATGGGAGAGAGCGATCATCCCGGGTGTGAAGAGTTAACACATCCGGCATGATCGCGTCCCAGAAAGGGGGCGGGGCTTAGCGCCGAGCGGCTTCGCTTCTGCGGCGATACCGCCGGCCATCCTGACAGTGGAAACATACCCTTAACCTGAAGATTAACCTTATATCTGCAGGTTACAAGTGTTTGAGAACATCACAGGTTCATTTAAACCCTAAGCACTTTTTTAATTTTTTCCATTATGGGCTCTGATTTTTCTCTTTCAGGAGTTACTTAACTTATTTTTTATTTTTCACATAGAAATTGGAACCTGCAGTAACCATTCTTAGCAGTTATGATGAAGCTAAAATTCTGTCCCAAGGTCGCAGGTTGCTCAGAGATGAGTTTGTCCTGCTTTCTCCTCCTGTCTCTGCGTTCCTCACTCTGTGACAACTCCCGTTTTGTTTTCCATCCATAAACCATATTATATTTAATCCAGTGTCCCTGAAGGAAACTCTACTGGATAATTTAGTGAAATTACTAGAGATCTGTTTTTAATAACAAAAAGTAAAAAAAAAAGTAAAAGCAAGAAAAACAAAACGAATTTATCTAATTTCTATATTTCCCAAGAGACATGCTTTACTTACTTACATAGTAAATAGAATTGGAAAGAACACAGTGTTTTTCCCTAACTTCTACTGTAATTATATAGCGCCGTAATTGCTTTTTTCCATATATGACTGGGACAAGCATTCCATCAAGATGTGCTTGGTTGAATAGGTCATACAACATGAGAGAAGATCACAAGACACTTACAATAACAAAAATATGTCTTTTTAGGCAAAATTTACATGCATTTTCAGGAATTTTAATTGTCTGCTGCATTTTAGGAAAATAAACTAACATAACATCCCACATTGTCTTGTTACAGAGCCGATGCTAATGGAAGAAGAGGGTCTGCTTTAACTGTTATGGTGTTTATGTGAGTTCCACATTATGTGTCACTTTTTAGAATTGAAAACAAATGCATTAGGGTTTGTGCACATGTGAGGGGCACCAGGGTTATAGTCGTGGCCCGCAATGATAGCAGCTGGAGTGCACCCTAGCCACTCGACACACACAGTATATACATTATTCCCTTTGCAGCGTACCTTCTGTAATGCCTTCTGCACCATCAGGGTCCCCTCTGGTCTGCTGTGGGCTTACTCCTGCTGGTTCCACACAAACAGAGACAGAATCCAGTTTCAACTTATAACAGACAACTTTACTTGAATTCTTTCGCAGTATGTCCAGTTCAGTTACAGCAACTTCACAGGGAACATCACAATACACATCCTTATTTATTCCTGTGCTTTTCCCTACTTCTTCTAGAATGCTCCCGTGTTGTACCGTTTCATCTGGTACCGCAGTGTTCCATCTGTCCAGCTTTACCACATTTAGGAGTTCCCCTGTCCATTTCAGAACAGACATAAGGGCATGTTCCCATGTAGTAAGCTGCCACAACTTGGTGCTGCCCTGCATTCTACTGTTGCTGTTTCCTTCAGTTCCCAAGCCCTCAATGTCTCGGCTCCCAGCTTCAAATTTTATGGGGCCCATCGTGTTGTCCAAGCTCTAAGGCCCTACTGGACTTTAAGGGCTCCCTGGCACTACTTGGCTGTCTGGGCTCCCTGGCCCTACTACTTACAATCAGAAAATACTCCTGTCTTATCCACAGTAGGCCCCTCCTATGTTAACTAGATGCTATCCTTCTATTATTTAGTCATAATGTGCCCCCTCTAGTGGGCTAACTTGGTACTGCACTCTCCCTATATACAATAGCAGCATTACAATATATAACCATATATACAGGGTGGTACATTTACATTTATCATACGTTTAACTGGGACGTGTGTGAGGCTTAGAACAGTCTTTGTAACCCCTTACACGCACAACATTTTCAGTCAGAGTTGCCTTGAATCTGCCTGAAAATGTGCCGCAAAAATATGAACATAATGAACACAATATATAAACGACATTTCTGTGCACATCTTCAGTCTTATTGTAATGAGGCTCTGTCAGTGGGCTGAGGCCACAGAATAAGCTAATATTTGTTCTTGCAGGGCGGCAGGATTGGTCAGGTAGTCAGGTGAGAACCAAGAGGGCATGAAAGGTACTTAAAAATTATCAGTAAAACAAGCTGATGTCAAAACAGGAAATACATTACACGGAAGCTGAACAGACAGGATTAAACCAGAGGAGAACATGGCTGTATCTAGCAGCTTCCAGCAGTAAGCTGGAAGCTTAAGTATGGTGTGGTGCTCTCCCATTGGCTGGAGCAGGGAGGTAACGACTCCAGCTGAGCTGCACACACACCCATACTGTCAGACTGAGCAGCACTGCAGGTCCCAGCCACCTTAATCTTAGCGGCTGGATAGAAACTGTACATCTCTATAACCAGCGCTCCCCAGTGAAGTAACAGAAGCAAACATTGCAAGAGCAGGTCCTGGTGGAGATGTTACTTATTGTAACTGCATCAGGGTTTGGAAGCTGTGAAGTGGTTAAAAGAAGTGATATTTTCATTCTTCAGGCGCTTTGTTTGGAAGCCATCCATTCTTTATAGTTAAAACAATAGGCAAAAGGCAAAGGAGCTGCAATATTGCCAGCAAAACCACCAACAAAGCAGCTTCAGGAAAAGGCTTTGCCTGGGAATAAAGACGTCATGTGCACAAACCCTCATAATTAAATTTTATTTTCCTTTTTAAAAAGCTGCTACACTTCAGAACGCAGATAATAATCAATGCTAATAGTCAAACTGCTTCTCATACAACTGTTCCATTTTGTTCATGAATTCCATTTATCGAAAACAGAACTGACAAATGGAATTCCATTAATTCATAAGAACCATGTCAAGATTCGGATCAACATAGGCAAAATGTTTCAAAACCCTTTATTACCGAATTAATCTGCCATATGGCCATTTAGTGGGGCTATTGGTAGACAGGGCTTAATGCAGAACTGCACATATTCTCCTCCACAAACACTCGCACCACATCTACTTCCAAAACAGAATTACAAGTAGATTAGGAATGGAGTTAGATCAGGACTAAAGCTAAACCAAAACTAATCCTGATAATATGTATATATAGGGATTAGCTGTTGGGTGGAAGAATGACCGGCCTCCATGTAAGTATTCCATTATGAATACAGGCAAATTTTCACTGCTTATTCTTTAACACATGAACCTTTGCTGAGGAAACCAAGAATCTTGATGAATTGATTGAAGAAAAACAGATTAATTGGATCTGATTTTAAAAAAATGCAACAGAATTCTGTCCGAAACTGATCCAAACTGTGGTGTAATGCCATGTGCCACATTTATTGTACGAGTTGAATGAAAAAAAATGGCCAGAGGAGCGCTAGGAATTCAAGGACACAGGTATATTAGATGATTCCACAACGCATTTAGACGGTAACCCTGTCTTCATCAGGTGCAGATTCTCTGATGAAGACTGGGTTACCGTCGAAACGCGTTGTTGAATCATCTAATATACCTGCGTCCTTGAGTTCCTAGCGCTCCTCTGACCGTTTTTTCCATTCAACTACTGCACCCATCCTCCGTTGGCTGGAGCTGCGGTGGACCTTTCATTCTATCCGACCTACCTGCTTCCTCTGCGCTCCCCAGAGTCCGCAATACACTTGACTGACATTTATTGTAAGAGACACTTTTTGGATATGTGCTTAGAAAAGGGGTATTTGGCAAAAGGAGTCATAATATGCACCAGATATATTAATAACGTGCAGTATAAGAAAGAAAATCAGCAAATGGGACCTAAAACGCAACTTTTACTACAAATCATTAAAAAGGTCGAATTAGAGACCAGATTGTGGAGAAGCATTAAAATGACAAAGAAACAAACCAACAAAACGGGCGCTGTGTGTTACCACCAGAAATGCAGAGCTTCACAATACCAGGACATAGCCTATATGTCATTCATCCTATTTGCAATTCTATAGACAAATCAGTGTGGCCATATCATAATGGAATCATTCAATCAAAAGAAATAATGATCGACAACAAAAATCGGATTGATTTCACCCAACATGATGATTACTCCAGATAATAATCAACGTAGCAGAGCATAAAGAATTGAGATACTGGTAGTGATGAGCGAATATACTCGCTACTTGAGATTTTTCGAGCATGCTCGGGTGTACTCAGAGTATTTTTTAGTGCTCAGAGATTTAGTTTTCTGCGCCACAGCTGATTGATTTACATCTGTTAGCCAGCATAAGTACATGTGGGGGTTTGCCTGGTTGCTAGGGAATCTCCACATGTACTTATGTTGGCTAATAGCTGTAAATCATTCAGCTGCGGCGAAGAAAACTAAATCTCCGAGCACTAAAAAATACTCGGAGGACCCCCGAGCATGCTCGGGAAATCTCGAGTAACGAGTATATTCGCTCATCACTAGATACTGGCGGTAAGTATTTACCCGACGCGTTTCTGCCTATATTCAGCTTCATCAGGGGAATTCAGAATGCTTTATGTAATCAATAAAAGATCCCACCGTTACATGCGGAAAGAAATGTATCTCCTGTGCACCATTAATTTTCTGCAAATAAATGTATAAAGAGGGCATTGGATGTGTCCTAAGGAAGAGAAAATTGCCTGAATTCTTGCATGATGCCCCAAATCATCAGTCTTACACACCTTGCATCATTGTGATATATATTGGCACGTAATGTTTCAGGTGTCCTACTTTTATTTGCTACTAATAAATTCCTCCTACTGTGTAATACACAGCAGAGGCCTGAGGGGGCAGTGCACATTTCAGAAATCCAAATCACCTTTATAGTCATCGCTCAGTGTGTCAGCTGTGGCCCTTTTACTAGAGAATCAAGCAGACACTTTGTACTTTACTAGAAATGACAAGTTCTATGGTTTTTAAATAGTGGAAATTCCAGTTGTCAGATCTTAAATCATCTCTATGCCTCTATCTCTAGAGGTTGAATATATGTTATGTACAGTTCACCTTGAAGTATCAGAACACCAGTCTGATGTTCAATTAATATCATTTTGCCAGCGCACCTGCTTACATTGTCTCACCGCGTCTTGCTCGGCTGACCTAGGGCGAGCAAGTTCACAAAGTAGGACAGAATTTTCTATGACATATCTTATACTGTATGACAAAACCAGACAGCCGGTGCTGAGAGAAATAAATATATGTGCTTGGCAGGAAGGTACATTTATCTTGAGAAGGATTATTCCTCTTGAGTTCAGTGATACACTTATAAATCAACGACAACAAAGAAAAAAGATTCAGAATATTTATATGAATACATAACCGGAGGGAGCGGAGGACACAAAAGAGAAGGAAAAACGTCTCTTTCACCTTTCTGTACTTTGCCATATCATCATTTTCTTAAGTTGTTTTATGTAGTTGAAACATTAAATAACCTCCAAAATAATCCTTTTATGTCTTATTAAAGACAAAATAATACAGCAGTAGCAGAATGGCGGATATTGTAAAGAAGGAGTGTACAGTGTAGCTGTGAATCCAGTGCTGGGTTTAGATACAACATGAGAAGGAAGTAGCATGGTCTCTGTGCCTCATTCATTCTCTCTCTCTATGCTTCTCCACCTTTCTCTCCGTCCACTTTACATATACTTATACATGCAGCTATAATCTGATCCCTCAGTGAACTGGCAGACAATCTTCTATTGAAAAAGACTCTATTATTTAGAGTAAATTATGTATGTAGGAAGGGGAGAAGTGGCTCGTGCGAGGAGAAAGAAGAATATTTCTCTGATAATATATAATACAAAGCTTCTTATATTTCCTTGTACTATGGATTTATGCGACGTTTGTTGAAGTGACAGTGACCATTTAAAACTAACTATTCTTGCATATCAAGGCTTAATAGTTTTAATATTCCAGGTCTTCTGACCAGACTTAGGTTTCATGCACCTGATCATATTATAGCTTCATACAACCTAGACTATACTGTATATCTAGTAATATATAGTCTAGTAGCTCTACCACAGCTCTGCATGTTTCTGATTGTTTTATGAAGGAATAATGCAAAGTAAGACAAGCAAAAATATAAACCGGTGATGAGCAAAACATAAAGTACAAACCTTCAAAAGTGAGAACCTTCAGGCACAATGAACCTTAGAGGCCACAGGGGTCACATTTGCTCTCCACAAGGGTGGCGGCAAAACTGGGGTTTCAAGTAAAGTGCATAAGGGAGGAAAACCTCCAAAACAAAAAGCATTAGAAATAAGAAAATATATAAATACATATAAAGACAAACCTGAATGGCCCAGAATCATCAAATCAGTGTTATTCAGGCTGGTCTTGGTAAGGGGGGTTTGCTGGAGTCAGATGCTCCTGATTCATTAGGAGGTGCAGGCTTTTTAATGAATCAGGGGTGCCTAAAAAGTGGCGTGTGCCTCACCACAAATCTTACTCCAGTTTGGGACCAGAGTAAGACTTCTGACATAGGGAATATCACCACCACTTATCATGAATTGACTAGTGGGGATAGCACAGCTACATGTCACCCACTTTATGGGTGAAAATGGTGTCAGAATGCCACAGTTTTAGCACAGCCACAAGTTGCACCAACATTTTGAGACATTTCAAAGTTTTTTTCACCAGAAGATTAAAGCTTTGATGAATCAGGTACATAGATTTTTATAAAGGTTTTAAAAGGAAAGTATTATGTTAAGAATGCTGTCCTATGCACAGGTAATAGATATCAGCAAAATGATCCGCAAATTTGGTGCGATTTTCCACAAAGTTTTGCATTCTAGCGAATATGAAATTTTCTTTGGTTCATCCGACACTGAGGTCAACGTAGACAACACATGTCAGTGACATCGATGACATCCATCACCCTCTATGTGTTTAAATGGGAGTCAGTGCCAGAAGAACAGAAGAGACCCGCAGAGAACGAGGGAGCAGAGGACCTATAAGAAGCTAGGAGAAGAACAAGCTAGGCAAGAGCCTAGGAGCATAATATATATTTTTACCTCCTTCCCTCCCCTCTATTTATCATGCTTTGGTGTTTTTCCGCTCAGTGATTGTCAGCCATCTCTGTGCTTGTACAGGGGAAGCTGTCAACAACTAAGACGGACCACCCACAGGACACCTAAGCTAAGGGATTTCAACAAAAATTGTACATTGATGTTTCCTTGCGAGTGTATCTAGGAATTTGCCCAACTTCTCCTCCCTTGTATCAGGTACCCTGCAGATATGTTCCCTATTGGATTAATTACCGGTACTTAAAGGGAATCTGTCACCTACTTTTTCAGCTATAAGCATTCTGTAATGCTGTAGATAAGCCCCCGATGTATCCTGAAAGATGAAAAACAAGTTAGATTATACTCACCTAGGGGGGTGGTCTGGTGCGGTCCGGTCCAATGGGAGTTGCAGTTCAGGTCGATGCGATGACATCCTCTTCCTTGCTTCTGTCGTGGCTCCTGCACAGGCATACTTACCTGCCATGTTGAGGGCAGAGCAAAGTACTGCAGTGTGCAGGCACTGGGCTTCTCGGACCTTTCCCGGCGCCTGCGCACTGCAGTACTTTGCTCTGCCCTCAACATGGCAGGTAAGCACGCCTGTGCAGGAGCCGCGACAAAAGCAAGGAAGAGGATGTCATCGCATGAAGATGGGAGGCACCGGACCCGGACCGCGATGCCCATCGGAACGGACCGCCCCTGGGTGAGTATAATCTAACTTGTTTTTCTTATCTTCCAGGATAGATCGGGGGCTTATCTACAGCATTACAGAATGCTGTAGATAAGCCCCTGATGGTGGTGGCCGAAGCTTATATACGAAAAAGTAGGTAACAGATTCTCTTTAAATTCCTCTTAATTTATGAGTTTTTTAAAGTTGCTCCTCTACAGTTCTATCAATAATAGCGAGACTTGTGAAAAAAGGTCTAACACTTATGGAAACTAAGGATTATTAATTTAGTAATTACCAATCTGGAAGGTTAGGAACTAACCAATTACCATGATGTCGTGTACATTGAATATGCCTGTCAATAAATCTTAGCATTACAAAACAAAAGTCAATAATTAACCCCACATATCAGTGAACTGAGAAGAAGACTTAAAGGTATTTAATGAAGAACAAGTCTATTTCCAGCAGATGTAGAATCGCATTCACTGAAGTTCTCAGTAATTACCCAGTAAATGTGTTAACACTCTACTGGGGCTGTATACTTGATGGATCACGTCACGTCAAACACTTTTTTTTTTCTCAACAAAGTCCATGAAACAACAAACACCCACTATCATAATTTATAACAATGATTGATATGGATTTTTAACACCACTGGAAGTCGACAAGAAAATAGATTTCCCAAGCACCAGGGACTTATGCAGCCTTCCGTAGTTTCTCCAAGTACAGTATGCAATTTGTAAAATCACTCATCAGAAAAACATCTGCGCTCCCTGCAGTTATTGTCAAACTTCATAAAGGTTTTATCAATACTGGAGTTTTCACAAATGTTGGAGCCTTTTTTTATTTTCCAGATTAAGAATTCTTCTTACACATACTATATAGTACTTCACATTAAATTGTAGATCCATCCAACATCGCAGAAACTTCTACCAACGTTTCCTCCTACAAGAAAGTTGCTTCAGTTTTGAAGCACCACTTCAGGTGCTGGAGTGGTGACAACGTAAGGTCGATGACCCTGGTGTTATCCTTACCAGCCGCTATCTTATGCTCTTCCCTGCACAACCATATTCAGGCCGCAGCTTGTGACTGACCAGAAGTCAGAGGTAACGGTCACAAGCTCTCAACGTAAGTCTACGAGATCCTCGTTCTGGCCTCGTTCTGGCTCTTGTAGACTTACATTGAGTAGAGACTTCTGGCTCGCCCAGCAACCACTGGAGTGATCCTGCAGGTCCCAATCTGCAGAAGACAAATGGAGTGGTACTGATAAAAGATCAAGACGCCGGCTGGTGAGTATAATGCTAAGGCAAGGAAACCTAGATTAGTGGCACCACTCTAGTAAAAAAAAGCACTGGAGTGGCTCTTTAAAGGGGATTTTTGACTAAAAATCTAAATTTGATATATAAGTAGTGTTGAGCATTCCGATACCACAAGTATCGGGTATCGGCCGATATTTGCTGTATTGGAATTCCGATACCGAGATCCAATACTTTTGTGGTATCGGGAATCGGTATCGGGATCAATATTAATGTGTAAAATAAAGAAAAAAATAAAAAAATATTGATATACTCACCTCTCCGACGCAGCCTGGACCTTACCGATGTAACCGCCAGCCTCCGTTCATAAGAATGAGCGCTTGAAAGTCCTTAGATGACATCGCGGCCTGTGATTGGTCGGGGAGCGGTCACGTGACCGCAACGCGCCCAATCACAAGCCGTGACGTCATCTAAGGTCTTTCAAGCACTTGAAAGACCTTAGATGACGTCGCGGCTTGTGATTGGTCGCGTTGCGGTCACGTGACCGCTCTGTGACCAATCACAGGCCGCGACGTCATCTAAGGACTTTCAAGCGCTCATTCTTATGAACGGAGGCTGGCGGTTACAACCAGGGCGCGTCAGAGGGTGAGTATATCAATATTTTTTATTTTTATTCTTTATTTTACACATTAATATGGATCCCAGGGCCTGAAGGGGAGTTTACTCTCCTTCAGACCCTGGGAACCATCAGGATACCTTCCGATACTTGGTGTCCCATTGACTTGTATTGGTATCGGGTATCGGTATCGGCGATATCCGATACTTTTCGGCCGATACTATCCGATACCGATACTTTCAAGTATCGGACGGTATCGCTCAACACTATATATAAGGGTTCATATGAAGTTATAGAAGAAAACAAAACTATTACTTACAAAAATATTCGTCTAATTATGTTATGTCACTTGACATGTGTAGTCATACCGGTTGACGTAAAAGAAACTCAAGATCAACTTTTATTTTGTTGGTTAAACCAAAGAAGACAAGATCCATGACTGTGTTTCCTGTAGTTAAAGAAGCACTCCAGCATTTTGTTTTATTTCAGGGCTTGAGTGAAGTCATTAGTACTCCTTGCCCCCTAGTATTATAGTGACCAACTGCAGCTCCGGTCCTCCTCCATTATCTTGTGACCTCAACTTCTAACTGACCAGAAGTCAGAGGTAGGTCACAAGCGCTCAATGTAAGTCTATGAGAGCCTCGTTCTGGTCCCATTCTGGCTCTCGTAGACTTACATTGAATAGTGACTTCTGTATGGCCTAGCAACCACTGGAGTGATCCGACAGGTCACAACTAGTGATGAGCGAATATACTCATTGCTCGGGTTTTCCTCTTGTTGCTCTGGAAAACCCGAGCAATGAGTATACTCGCTCATCAGTCATCACTAGTCACAACCTGTAGAAGACCAACCGGGGATGCACCGGTAGCAGATGAAGAAGCAGCTGGTGAGTATAATACTATGGCCAGGGAAAATATATTAGGGGAACCTCTCTGGGGATTAAATAAAAAACGCAAAACGTTGAAGTGGCGCTTTAACTTCTCCAAAATGACCATCAAGACATAATAGAAAATGCAATCTATAGTTTCCTATGATCTGAAGGAGGACTGTCATGATGTTTATATGCCGTCAGGACTCCTAGAGAAAGACTTCCACCGCCCACACAGAGTGACTGACAGCTTTTCTGGAAAGTGTCTGTAGACGGAAGATCTGTCAATCTAAATGTGTGGGAGGAGGAAGAAGGACTCATAGGATTTCTCTGAGTCCTGGCAACGCTTAGAAAGTTTTCTTTAAAGTGAAAATACTCTATCAAATTATTGGAAAGCTAAATCCCTGAGCTCAGTATTGGAGAGCTGTTAGGTACATGTTCAAATGTATATTCCTAATACATAGAATTCCTATTTTAATATTTAGCAATAACTATGTAATATTTATTAATCATTTTAATAATATTTTCATATTTTATTTTATTAAGCTCCACTGATTTATATCAAACAGTAACACAGTCCTATGATGGAAGAAGTGTTCCCTGATGCATTGAATATTATTTTCCTTAGTTTTTCACTATAGGTAAGTGTAATGATAGAATCCTGAAGCAGTCAGAAGCCAAAGCCCCACAGAAGAGGGGACACAGTCCAGATGTTTCCCCACATACAACTACAATAGTAATAGTTGTAGCATTTGTGTGTAGCACAAATCTGCATTTTCCCCCCATTTTACTACCTTGGACATAAGGATTTAACACTAGAAATAAACTTTTCATGTGGAAGTTTATACTTTGTTCTCTGTTTATTTTGCTGCCATCTTCAGTCCGTGGATGCGAGCACTTAAAGACTAACGACTTACAAGAGAAATGACGGTAAAAAGATTTAAAGGGGGCGCATTTGAAAAGAATAAAAAAGTTATACAATTTTGAAGATCCAATTTTTTTGCTTGCTGCAACAATAAGGTTCATAGTTTCAAAAAAGACACAACTTTAAATGAAAGAAGTCATTATCACACGTCCAGAGCAGAACTATTTCCACTGAGGGCGGTGCAATTATTTGGTACGTGTGATCCAACAAAACATCGAATCACATTCTATGTTATTCTATGGGGTCGTGCACATTTTGGATTTTTTCCTCGGGCAGCATTGATCCAAGGAAAAAAATCGCTGCATGCCCGACTTTTATCTGATATTCAGATCGCACTCGGCCGTGCAAGTCACTCAATTAATTGAAACCATCGGACTGCACTCGGATGACATCTGAGTGCAGTCCAATTTTCAACGGACTGACAGAATGAAGCAGATGTGGACATTTTTTTCACTATGTTCTCCACATATGAATCGGATCACACTTCGATCAGAGTTTAATCATACCAATGAGTGAAGATTTCTATTTAATGGCAGCAAGCAGCGATCTTGAAAATCAATATGAACTATTACATATACAATATACTTTTTTGTTAAAACTAAAATACGTCTTCAAGTGGCTAAAAGTAGAGATGCAAACATGTTCATGCATTTCATGAGTTATTATAGAAAGTTATACATATTGCTCCAAATACATAGTACATTTTATGGAACCAGCCATCTTCAGCCATGTGTAGGAGTATAGTGTGTCCCGCTGTGCAGTGTTATGTATGATGCCCAGATATATGGAGTAAGGCTACTTTCACACTAGCGTCGGGAACAACCCGTCGCTGCGCGTCGGGCCGACGTTCCCGACGCTAGTGTGGTCTCCGCCGCACAACGGGGGCAGCGGATGCATATTTCCCACGCATCCGCTGCCCCATTGTGATGTGCGGGGAAGTGCGGGGAGGTGGGGGCGGAGTTCCGACTGCGCATGCGCGGTCGGAAAAAGCGGACCGTCGGGAGCAAAAAACGTTACATGTAACGTTTTTTTCTCCCGACGGACCGCTACCATACGCCCAAACGCCGCCAAACGCATTCACCGTTTGGAAATGCGTCGCAAATGCGTCGCAAATGCGTCGCTAATGTTACTCTATGACGAAACAACGTATCCAGCAAAAACTTTTGCTGGATGCGGCGTTTCGCAAAAACGACGCATTTGCGACGTATTGCAGTTAACGCTAGTGTGAAAGTAGCCGAAGACACATCCTGGGGTCCTGCTGATTCTGTGGATGGCTTTGATAAATACAGATCTTGTGATACGGCAGCGAGATACATGTCATATTCATTCACATTGATTGCTCTTTAAATAGCTTAAATTTATATGTACGATCCACTGAGAAAGATATTAAATTGAAATTAACTATCTGATTGGAAAAATTCAGGAGGGGTATTATGGTGTTAATAATGTACAGAATAGGATCAAGTAGCGTAATGTGTGACTTCACTGCAGCACGATAAGAATCTTTAAAGTGCCACATTATCCTAAAGAAGTTTAGAAATAGGAAAATGCTCTCTTTATTTATTTATTTTCATCAGGAACAGCGCCTCTCTTGTTTTCAGGCAGTGTCTAGCATTGCAATTCTGCAACATTCACCTCTGTAAGGATAAGTTACAATAACTCACAAGATCCATGGACAAGGATGGCCCTGGTTTATAAAAAAAAATAAAGCACACACACATACATATATGTATATATTTTTGTTTGTTTGTTTTTTCTTTTTTAAATAAAAATAGGTCCATATATATACTTACAAATATATATATATATATATATATATATATATATATATATACACACGTATATATATATATATATATATATATATATTTATAATAATGTTTTCTAGCATGTGTATATGGATCTGTTTTTACTACAAAAAGCGAACGAAAATATGAATATATATATATATATATATATATATATATATATATATATATATATATATATACATGTATATATTGTAATGTATTCTCACAGTGGTGAATGTAGCAGTTGTAATACCACACACCACCTGAAAACAAGAGTGGCGCTGTTCCTGACATATTTATGTTATTTTTTTTTCTAATTCTGAGCATCCAGTTTGAATGTTCTGTCTCCACACTTGTTTGGAGCTGTGGTGGCCTCCTGTGGTGCTGGGCTTTTGAGGAGAACTCTGGAAACATGGCTGTCCTTTCATCTCTACTTTCCCCTACCCCAGTGCTACTAGAGACTCCATCACCTCGCAGACCTTCAGTCACTACAATGTCCTTCTATCACTCCAGGAATATCCACAGGTCAGCTGATGGCGACACACGGTGCGACCCGCCAGCTCCGTCACCACGCTGCCTCCATCGCTCCAGCCATTGTTTTAATGAGACGATGCATAACAGACTGTGGGACTGGTACAATCCTTAGAGGGGTTAATAAAATAAACTCCCAGGGTCTGTCCTTGTGGCTGTGATTGGTGGGAAGGGCATGGTGAGGGCAGACGGCACGCTGCATGGTGCAGCCTCACCGAACAATGACAGATATTGTACCGTCCACTGAAGCAACTTTTCATCATTCACACAGATAACCAGACTTTGTATCAGAGGGCGATAATCCAGAAACAGCCTGGAATATCAATGCCACAACTCTCACTGGATTTATCGCACTTTTATACTGAATACTCAGCCCTCTCCTAATAACCCTCCATTGGGCTTATTAACCTCTTAATAACCAAAGCATCCAGATACCGTCCGTCCAATACATAATGCAGATGACCTCATGGTCTCGTATAGCAGAATGCTGCAGAACCGGCACCAAATCTGAGGCCCGAACCCAATGGTCCTATACATGAAAGCCTCATCTCCATCTACATAGTCCAACACTACAAACACATGGAACAATAGCGATCACTACAGCGCTGCCCCAGTTGGCCAAAAAAAAAACCCGATACAACTTTGTTAAAGTATTTCCGAAATCCCGACTTTATATAGAAAGCGATTAAAAATCAGTTATTAGCGACGATTTAGTAACATCGATACTCTCAATGGTTAATTCAGCATCTCGCATACCCAAACACCGTAGATTGCAGCCAATTTCCCAGAATGCGTTAACCCTTCGTAGAGCAACCTGCCAACTTCACCAAAATGCATTAGGCTTAACCCCTCCAGTGCTGCCCTGCAGAATCCGCTCTGCGTGCACATCCAAGGCAGATATTGGTTCATGCCATGGAGCACTGCGTGCTGTAAAATACAGCAATGGTGATGAAAAGCAGCGTAGTATCCCACACAATGAGCCCTGATACAAAGCATGCTTTCCCTGCTCACCTGGTGCTGAGAACCATAGCAGGCAGGAGAAGAGATAGTAAGTGGCAGGCAGGGATAGGTTTCATGCTGCAGCTCCCCTGATCGGTGCTTGGAAGTCTTTCCTCCCTCTGTGCCTTGGTATATAGTATAGAAAGCCCTTCCTCAAGGCAGGATGCTCCAGTAGGAAGGATGGGGAAGACGCAGACAGACCCACAGACTGGCTAATCAAAGCAACTACGCTGGATGCAAGCTCCAAGTGTGATGTCACAGGCAATGGACCTGCTGCTGCAAGGATCCTTGCCTGATACTCTGCGATTATTCAACACTGTGACTCTATTGATGTCCTCAGGGGGTTGTTATTACTACCAGTTTAAGTGCCAGCCAGGGAAAAAGGGGAGTGTGCAAGGGGGGCCCTTAACTCTTTGCACAATGACATGTATCAGTGTTAATACCCTTTAAATGACGGAGCGTGGCAGAATAATTAGCTCAAGACTCCTCATCACGATGGACTTTGCATCCAATTAACCGAAGACGCAATGTATTCAGTTTATAGTCTATGGTCCGGTTCCACGCAGAAGGTAAATATTAAACAAGCGATGATACATATGCATTACCCATGGGATGGCGCGGATAAATAATGGATCACACCGCACATAGATCAATGGCAGGGTGCTGGCATTCTTTGAAAGTGCAAATTGTGCAGGATAGCATTCAGCATGCTATAAGGAAAGAGGATCTAGAGCTCATGGTGGGATTTGTGCCCTGTGATCAGAAACGTCAAGGTTGGGGTTAAAGCAAGGCAAAGATTTTTATGAAAAATTGAAATTGATGAGCAATGGAAATGTCTACTGTCACCATTAAAGGGCCCCCTATTTAATAAAACTTAAAATCAGGCTGGTAAACTACAATTAAGCTGGAAAATTACAGCAAAATCAATTTTGGGGGGGATTTTTGACCCACCTCCCGCACCTTGGAAAAAATTGTTCTTCATCTTTGTATTTATTTGGTTTACCCAAATCATGGCGGAACACTAAACACGCTAGAATCTGTCTGATAAAATAATTAACTAGGAACAGAATGTCGATGCATTTTCCCACTCCTCTGGCTGCCACCTGGGACATGCAGTTCTCACTGCACTGTAACTGACTGACACACTTATACACAGAGGAGTGTTCAGCCCCAATGTCTCCACCACACACAAGACAATGAAAATAGCCCCAAAAGCTCTCTGCAGAGTTTTATTATGTGCCCAAAAATTATGCAGTAAATGATTGTTGAAGCATGAGAAGAAAACTCCTGATTGGCCTATTCAGTTTGAAATTTGCTCCCATCACCAAATCTCGCAAATGACCCGATTTAGTTACAAACCTTAAAGTTGTCAAAACAATTAAAAACTTCTCCATTTTTTACTATTTTGGCCCATAGGCTCAGTGATGTCAAAAAATAGCAAAGTGAGCTTTATTTACTCCCCCAGGTCCAGCACTGCTTCTCTGCTGCGGTCTTTGTTGATCCGCTGTCATGATGGTCACATCGACAGCGCAGCAGATGATCACTTGGCTCCATGTCTTATGCTGCTGAGCTGAGCGATTGGCTGCAGCTCTGTCACTACTGCAGCCGATTAATAAAGACCATGGCAGAGACGCAGCACCTGATCTTGGAAGGGAAAGTGAAGGCTAGTTTGTTATTTTCTTCATTATTGAACCTATGGACTAAAATTGTTGAAAAGGGAGAAGTCTTTAATTGCTTTCTCAGGTTTGAGGTTTTCAACTAAATGGGTTTATTTTCAACATACATGGACTGGGAAAGGGTAAGTAAAGCTTAGTTTGTTATTTTGTATACTACTAATCCTTTGAGTTAAAACTAGGGAAAAACTCTGCTCTGCTCTGCCCACGGGTTCCTTAGGAGGAATGTGAAGTGATCGATGGCCTTTTAAGCAGCATTGGTCTGAAATACCATCGTTTTGCCTGTTTTTAGGAATATTCCAGCCCACGTAGGAGCCATTAGGAACTGCGGGGTCAGAATATCTAGTATGTGCAAGAATAAGCTAGGTCAGTTGCAGTCTTTCATCGTTACACACTCCTAACATCAGCTTATGTGCTAGTGTCCTGTTTATGTGTTTGTTTGTACTGATTTTCTGGCTTGTAAACCTGTTATGATCCGGTGACCTTGGAGCTGCATGAGAGACTTTCTCAGGAGTAGGTGGTACCTGTACTGACCGCAAACCCTAAACTAACACCGCAACTAGAAGTAGCCGTGGTGTTGTGAAATTGGATTCTGGGCTCCCCCGGTGGCCACTTGTGGAATTGAACTTGTGTGCATCATCCCCTCTGTTCACCTGCTCCTATCAGGATGTGGGAGTCGCTATATAACCTTGCTCCTCTGTCAGTTTCTTGCCGGTCAACAATGTAATCAGAAGCCTTCTGTGCTTGTTCCTGCTACTAGACAACTCCCAGCTAAGTTGGACTTTTGTCCTTGTGTGTTTTTGCATTTTGTTCCTGTTCACAGCTGCTGTTTCGTTACTGTGTCTGGAAAGCTCTTGTGATCGGAAATTGCCACTCTGGTGTTATGAGTTAATGCTAGAGTCTTAATGGAATTTCTGGATGGTGTTTTGATAGGGTTTTCTGCTGACCATGAAAGTGTCCTTTCTGTCTTCCTGCTATCTAGAAAGCGGACCTCGATTTTGCTAAACCTATTTTCATACTACGTTTGTCATTTCGTCTAAAATCACCGCCAATATATGTGGGGGCCTCTGTCTGCCTTTGGGGAAAATTTCTCTAGAGGTGAGCCAGGACTGTCTTTTCCTCTGCTAGGATTAGGTAGTTCTCCGGCTGGCGCTGGGCATCTAGGGTTAAAAAACGTAGGCATGCTACCCGGCCACTTCTAGTTGTGCGGCAGGTTTAGTTCATGGTCAGTATAGTTTCCATCTTCCAAGAGCTAGTTCTCATATATGCTGGGCTATGTTCTCTCGCCATTGAGAATCATGACAGTTTGACCGGCCCAAAAAAGGGTTAAATTACTGGCTGAGAAAGGAGAGAAAAAAGAAGTCTGCTACAATTTTTTTTTTTTTTTTTTTCCCCCTCTAGTTCTGAGTGTGCTCTTAATTGAATCACTTGCTAGTCTGCCTATACTGCAGCCTTCCTCTCTTTCTCTCCTTCTAATCCTTGAATGGCTCTGTGTTCACCTGTTTCAAATGGATCTTCAGAGTGTAGCTACAGGTTTGAATAATCTCGCCACAAAGGTACAAAATTTGCAAGATTTTGTTGTTCATGCACCTATGTCTGAGCCTAGAATTCCTTTGCCTGAATTCTTCTCGGGGAATAGATCTCACTTTCAAAATTTTAAAAATAATTGCAAATTGTTTTTGTCCCTGAAGTCTCGCTCTGCCGGAGACCCTGCACAGCAGGTCAGGATTGTAATTTCCTTGCTCCGGGGCGACCCTCAAGACTGGGCTTTTGCATTGGCACCAGGGGATCCTGCGTTGCTCAATGTGGATGCGTTTTTTCTGGCCTTGGGGTTGCTTTATGAGGAACCTCATTTAGAGCTTCAGGCGGAAAAGGCCTTGATGTCCTTGTCTCAGGGGCAAGATGAAGCTGAAATATACTGCCAAAAATTCCGCAAATGGTCTGTGCTTACTCAGTGGAATGAGTGCGCCCTGGCGGCGATTTTCAGAGAAGGTCTCTCTGATGCCATTAAGGATGTTATGGTGGGGTTCCCTGTGCCTGCGAGTCTGAATGAGTCCATGACAATGGCTATTCAGATCGATAGGCGTCTGCGGGAGCGCAAACCTGTGCACCATTTGGCGGTGTCTACTGAGAAAACGCCAGAAAATATGCAATGTGATAGAATTCTGTCCAGAAGCGAGCGGCAGAATTTTAGACGAAAAAATGGGTTGTGCTTCTATTGTGGTGATTCAACTCATGTTATATCAGCATGCTTTAAGCGTACTAAGAAGCCTGACAAGTCTGTTTCAATTAGCACTTTACAGTCTAAGTTTATTCTATCTGTGACCCTGATTTGTTCTTTGTCATCTATTACCGCGGACGCCTATGTCGACTCTGGCGCTGCTTTGAGTCTTATGGATTGGTCCTTTGCCAAACGCTGTGGGTATGATTTGGAGCCACTGGAGGCTCCGATACCTCTGAAAGGGATTGACTCCACCCCATTGGCTAGTAATAAACCACAATACTGGACACAAGTGACTATGCGTGTTAATCCGGATCACCAGGAGGTTATTCGCTTTCTGGTGCTGTATAATCTACATGATGTTTTGGTGCTGGGATTGCCATGGTTGCAATCTCATAACCCATAATCTCATAATAATGTTTTGATAGGGTTTTCTGCTGACCATGAAAGTGTCCTTTCTGTCTTCCTGCTATCTAGAAAGCGGACCTCGATTTTGCTAAACCTATTTTCATACTACGTTTGTCATTTCGTCTAAAATCACCGCCAATATATGTGGGGGCCTCTGTCTGCCTTTTGGGAAAATTTCTCTAGAGGTGAGCCAGGACTGTCTTTTCCTCTGCTAGGATTAGGTAGTTCTCCGGCTGGCGCTGGGCATCTAGGGTTAAAAAACGTAGGCATGCTACCCGGCCACTTCTAGTTGTGCGGCAGGTTTAGTTCATGGTCAGTATAGTTTCCATCTTCCAAGAGCTAGTTCTCATATATGCTGGGCTATGTTCTCTCGCCATTGAGAATCATGACACCGTGGGATGTACCTAACACGTCCTAGACACCTCGACACAGCCGGAGGACTAAATACCCCTATAGATGGAAATGGGAATTCTATCTTGCCTCAGAGCAGAACCCCAAAGGATAGGCAGCCCCCCACAAATATTGACTGCGAGTATAAGAGGAAAGACACACGCAGGCAGAAAAACAGGATTTAGCAAAAGAGGCACTTCTAGCTAAATAGAAAAGGATAGGACAGAATTCTAAGCGGTCAGTATAAAAATCCTAAAAATATCCACAGCAGATAATACAAATATTCTACATCTAACTAAAGACATAGAAAGTATATCTGCATCTCCTGAGAATCCAGCATGACTGAAAAATCCAAACAAAGTCTAAGCTGGACAAAAACACAATGAATTGTACTGAATTGCAAAGCACACTGCATGTGTGCACAGAGACAAAAAAAAAAACAGACACTTATCTTAGCTGAATTTGGCAGCAGGGAATGAGGAACCAGAGAGAGATGCAATCCCTCCAAGTACAATGGACAACTGGCACGGACTCATGGATCCTGCACACCTAAATACCTAATAGAGCTGCAATCAGCAGAAACACCTGCCCTGGATTACAACCCCAAGACAACTGCACTACCACCAACAACCACTGGTGGGAGCCCAAGAGCAGAATTCACAACAGTACCCCCCCTTGAAGAGGGGTCACCGAACCCACACCAGAGCCCCCAGGCCGATCAGGATGAGCCAGATGAAAGGCATGGACCAAATCAGCAGCATGGACATCAGAGGCAAAAACCCAAGAATTATCCTCCTGTCCATAACCCTTCCATTTGACAAGGTACTGAAGCCTCCGCCTTGAAAAGCGAGAATCCAAAATCTTCTCAACCACATACTCCAACTCCCCATCAACCAAAACAGGAGGAGGAGGATCAACAGAGGGAACAACGGGCACCACATATTTCCGCAATAAAGATCTATGGAAAACATTATGGATGGCGAAACGAAAAGACACCGGATTGATAATCTCAGAAATCCTATAAGGACCAATAAACCGAGGCTTAAACTTAGGGGAAGAAACCTTCATAGGAACATGACGGGAAGACAACCAGACCAAATCCCCAACCCAAAGCCGGGAACCAACACACCGACGACGGTTAGCAAAACGCTGAGCCTCCTCCTGAGACAACACCAAATTGTCCACCACATGAGCCCAAATCTGCTGCAACCTGTCAACCACAGAATCCACACCAGGACAATCAGAAGATTCAACTTGCCCCGAAGAAAAACGAGGATGAAAACCAAAATTACAAAAGAAGGGCGAAACCAAGGTAGCCGAACTAGCCCGATTATTAAGGGCGAACTCGGCCAATGGCAAGAAAGCAACCCAATCTTCCTGATCAGCAGACACAAAGCATCTCAAATAAGTTTCCAAAGTCTGATTAGTTCGCTCGGTCTGGCCATTTGTCTGAGGATGAAATGTGGAAGAAAAAGACAAATCAATGCCCAGCCTAGCACAAAAGGCCCGCCAAAACCTAGAAACAAACTGGGAACCTCTGTCGGACACAATATTCTCCGGAATACCATGCAAACGAACCACATGCTGAAAAAACAACGGAACCAAATCAGAAGAGGAAGGCAATTTAGGCAAAGGCACCAAATGAACCATCTTAGAAAACCGGTCACAAACCACCCAGATAACCGACATCCTCTGGGAAACCGGAAGATCTGAAATAAAATCCATAGAAATATGCGTCCAGGGCCTCTCAGGGACCGGCAAAGGCAAAAGCAACCCACTAGCATGGGAACAACAAGGCTTGGCCCGCGCACAAGTCCCACAGGACTGCACAAAAGAACGCACATCACGCGACAAAGAAGGCCACCAAAAGGACCTACCAACCAAATCTCTGGTACCAAAAATACCAGGATGGCCAGCCAACACAGAACAATGAACCTCAGAAATCACTCTACTAGTCCATCTATTAGGAACAAACAGTTTCCCCACTGGACAGCGGTCAGGTTTGTCAGCCTGAAATTCCTGCAGAACCCGTCGCAAATCAGGGGAAATGGCAGAAAGGACCACCCCTTCCTTCAGAATGCCGACCGGCTCAAGTACCTCAGGAGAATCAGGCAAAACGCTCCTAGAGAGGGCATCAGCCTTAATATTCTTAGAACCCGGAAGATACGAGACCACAAAATCAAAACGGGAGAAAAACAGGGACCATCGAGCTTGTCTAGGATTCAGCCGTTTGGCAGATTCGAGGTAAATCAGATTTTTATGATCGGTCAAGACCACAATACGGTGCTTGGCTCCCTCAAGCCAATGTCGCCATTCCTCAAACGCCCACTTCATAGCCAACAACTCCCGATTGCCGATATCATAATTGCGTTCAGCAGGCAAAAACTTACGGGAAAAGAAGGCACACGGTTTCATCAAGGAACCATCAGAATTCCTCTGAGACAAAACGGCCCCTGCCCCAATCTCAGAAGCGTCAACCTCAACCTGAAACGGAAGAGAAACATCTGGCTGACGCAACACCGGGGCAGAAGTAAATCGGCGTTTAAGCTCCTGAAAGGCAGAGACAGCCGCAGAGGACCAATTCGTTACATCAGCGCCTTTCTTCGTCAAATCGGTCAGGGATTTAACCACACTGGAGAAGTTAGCAATGAAACGGCGATAAAAATTAGCAAAGCCCAAAAATTTCTGAAGACTCTTCACGGATGTGGGCTGTATCCAATCATGAATGGCCTGAACCTTAACCGGATCCATCTCTATAGATGAGGGAGAAAAAATGAAGCCCAAAAAAGAAACCTTCTGCACTCCAAAGAGACACTTAGACCCCTTCACAAACAAAGCATTATCACGAAGGATCTGAAATACCATCCTGACCTGTTTCACATGAGACTCCCAATCATCGGAAAAAATTAAGATGTCATCCTAATATACAATCATGAATTTATCAAGATAATTCCGGAAGATATCATGCATGAAGGACTGAAAAACAGATGGAGCATTAGAGAGCCCGAATGGCATCACAAGGTATTCAAAATGGCCTTCGGGCGTATTAAACGCAGTTTTCCATTCGTCACCCTGCTTAATACGAACAAGATTATATGCCCCCCGAAGGTCAATTTTAGTAAACCAACTAGCCCCCTTAACCCTGGCAAACAAATCGGAAAGCAAAGGTAAAGGGTATTGAAACTTGACCGTGATCTTATTCAAGAGGCGATAATCAATACAGGGTCTCAAGGAGCCATCCTTCTTAGCAACCAAAAAAAATCCTGCTCCCAACGGTGAACAAGATGGCCGAATATGCCCTTTCTCCAAAGACTCCTTAACATAACTCCGCATGGCGGTATGTTCCGGCACAGACAGGTTGAAAAGTCGGCCCTTAGGAAACTTACAGCCTGGAATCAAGTCAATAGCACAATCACAGTCCCTATGTGGTGGAAGGGAACTGGACTTGGGCTCATTGAATACATCCTGAAAATCAGACAAAAACTCTGGAACTTCAGAAGAGGAGATTGACATCACAGGAACGTCATTATGAACCCCCTGACAACCCCAACTAGTCACAGACATAGACTTCCAATCCAACACAGGATAATGTATCTGCAACCATGGAAAACCCAGTACAATAGCATCATGCAAATTATGCAACACCAGAAAACGACAATCTTCCTGATGGGCTGGCGCCATGCACATGGTCACCTGTGTCCAAAACTGCGGTTTATTTTTAGCCAAAGGTGTAGCATCAATGCCCCTTAAAGGAATAGGGTTCTGCAAAGACTGCAAGGGGAAACCACAACGCCTGGCAAATTCAAAGTCCATTAAGTTCAAAGTGGCGCCTGAATCCACAAACGCCATGACAGAAAATGACGACAATGAGCAGATCAAGGTAACAGATAACAGAAATTTAGGTTGTACAGTTCCGATGGTAACTGAACTAGCGATTCTCTTTGTACGCTTTGGGCAGACTGAAATGACATGAGAAGCATCGCCACAATAAAAACACAACCTATTCTGACGTCTGAATACTTGTTGTTCCGTTCTAGACAGAATCCTATCACACTGCATCGGCTCAGGCATCTGCTCTGAGGACAACGCCACAGCACGCACAGTTCTGCGCTCCCACAAGCGCCGATCAATCTGAATGGCCAGAGACATAGAATCACTCAGACCAACAGGCGTGGGAAACCCCACCATAACATCTTTAACAGATTCAGAAAGACCCTTTCTGAAAATTGCCGCCAAAGCATCCTCATTCCATTTAGTCTGCACAGACCATTTTCTAAATTTCTGACAATACAATTCTGCCGCTTCTGGACCCTGAAACAGGGCCAACAAGGTCTTCTCCGCTTGATCCACAGAATTTGGTTCATCATATAGTAATCCTAGAGCCTGAAAAAAGGCATCTACATTAAGCAAGGCCGGATTCCCAAATTCCAGGGAAAATGCCCAATCCTGAGGGTCGCCACGCAGCAGGGAGATGACAATTTTAACCTGCTGAATGGGATCACCAGAGGAACGAGGCTTCAGAGCAAAAAACAGTTTACAGTTGTTTTTAAAACTCAAAAATTTGGACCTGTCCCCAAAAAACAAATCAGGAGTAGGAATCCTAGGCTCTAAAAGCGGAGTCTGAACAATATAATCAGAAATACTCTGTACCCTAGCAGCAAGCTGGTCTACACGAGAAACTAATCCCTGAACATCCATGCTAGCACAAGACTCCTCAGTCACCCAGAGGAAAAGAGGGAAGAAAAGACAAAGCAGGCTACAGAAAAAAAATGGCTCTTTCTTCCCTTCTTCTGAGATGCATTTAACTCATTGCTGGCCAGTTGTACTGTTATGATCCGGTGACCTTGGAGCCGCATGAGAGACTTTCTCAGGAGTAGGTGGTACCTGTACTGACCGCAAACCCTAAACTAACACCGCAACTATAAGTAGCCGTGGGATGTACCTAACACGTCCTAGACACCTCGACACAGCCGGAGGACTAAATACCCCTATAGATGGAAATGGGAATTCTATCTTGCCTCAGAGCAGAACCCCAAAGGATAGGCAGCCCCCCACAAATATTGACTGTGAGTATAAGAGGAAAGACACACGCAGGCAGAAAAACAGGATTTAGCAAAAGAGGCACTTCTAGCTAAATAGAAAACAATAGGACAGAATTCTAAGCGGTCAGTATAAAAATCCTAAAAATATCTACAGCAGATAATACAAATATTCTACATCTAACTAAAGACATAGAAAGTATATCTGTATCTCCTGAGAATCCAGCATGACTGAAAAATCCAAACAAAGTCTAAGCTGGACAAAACCACAATGAATTGCACTGAATTGCAAAGCACACTGCATGTGTGCACAGAGACAAAAAAAACAGACACTTTTCTTAGCTGAATTTGGCAGCAGGGCATGAGGAACCAGAGAGAGATGCAATCCCTCCAAGTACAATGGACATCTGGCACGGACTCATGGATCCTGCACACCTAAATACCTAATAGAGCTGCAATCAGCAGAAACACCTGCCCTGGATTACAACCCCAAGACAACTGCACTACCACCAACAACCACTGGAGGGAGCCCAAGAGCAGAATTCACAACATAAACCATCCAGCCTGCCCTCTCCTCTCCTGACCTCCTTTATGTTTACTGATCCTGTGCTGTCTGTCCCAACCTTGGGCCGTCTGACTATGCCTCTGTCTGGTCCTCCTGTATCTCCTACCCATGCCTCTAACGGTCAGCTGATGCAGCCCTAGGGACTGCCCTGGAGTGGTACCTAGTGTCTACTGGAAGCCAAGCCTATTATCACCATTTGAGGCCCTAGTGAAGACCCACCAGGCACCGAGTCATGCCCCTCCAAGGAAAGTCTGGCCCATGGCTCAGTGGGTCCACACCCTTGAGCATTACATTCACCCACCATCGTTACATTGCATTTGGTCCATGGACCACGCTGACAAGTTGAGATTCAGTGCCCTCAAATCTTTACTACAAGTTTTGTATGAGGAGGAACATTCTAAACAGGAGCATCAAGACCATTTGATGCAGGTGATTCATGTGATGTAAGTTCAGCTGCAGGATTTGTTCACTTCTGTGACTACCCTGTCCTCCACTTCAACCGCGACAGGTCCACCTTCCTCAGCTCCAGGAGATCAACCTGGAGTTCCAGTGTCTATTGGAATAGCTAAACTTCAGCTTCTACTTCAGTCCCACTTTCATGGAGATCCTAAGGCCATGTTCACACAGTGCGTTTTTTACCGCGGAACCGCGGCGGTTTTGCTGCTGCGGTTCCGCAGCTGTTTTCCATGCAGGGTACAGTACACTGTACCCTATGGAAAACAGGACACACTGTGCACATGGTCCGGAAATTTAAAAAAAAAGCCGTGCTGAATAGCTCCCGGAAAAAAGAAGGAGCATGTCAATTCTTCTTCCTGAACCGCAGCGGTTCTGCACCCATAGACCTCCATTGTGAGGTCAAAATCGCAGTAAAACCCGCAGATCAAAAATATATCTGCGGGTTTTACTGCGGTTTGTTGTGCAGAACCGCTGCAGCCGGAAGTGCGGGGAAGCCGGCGGAAGTGCGGGGCCGGAAGTGCGTGGGCGGAGAGACATGGAGGCATACCGGCGCATGGGGATCGTGTCGGCCGTTTGATTGATTTGGTATGTGTGTGTGTGTGTGTGTGTGTGTGTGTGTGTCTGTGTATGTGTGTGTGTGTGTCTGTGTGTGTATGTGTATGTGTATGTGTGTATGCGTGTGTGTGTGCGTGTCCCCATGCGACGCTAGTGCCACCATTGTGCTAAGTCGCCGTATGGACTACTACTCCCATCCGGTATTAGGATGGGAGAGTTGTCCCTGTGTCCGGCGACTTAGCACAATGGTAAAGTTACACCAAACACCTACACACAATACACATACATGACACACAGTACAGTACATACAACACATAACACAGTATATACTCACCAACAGCACACTTGTAGGCGAAGCCCTCGATCCTCCAGGAAAAAATCGCAAAATAATAAACCAAATCCATACTCCCTGTCCGCAGAATCCATAAAACGAGTGTCCCACGCCGATCGGCTGCTCTCCGGCGATACACTGCCAGGAGCGAAGCTCCTAGCAGTGTATTGCGTACTGTTCCGGAGTTCAATGACTCCGGCGTCTCGGTTAACAGCAGTACAGCTGCGTTGAACTTTCCCACGCAGCACTGCCGTTAAGCGAGAGTGCCGGGGTCAATGACCGCCGGTAAACTCGCTCGCGCATGCGCAGTGACACACCGACAGGAACTATGGCTCCTGTCAGTGTGTTGCTGCATCCGTGGAGAGCAGACATATCTCTGGATGTGTCTGTTCTCCATGGAAAATCTTCGTGGGATACGTGGCACTTAAATACGTGGCACTTAAATACGTGACACGTGTCACTTATACGTGATACGTGTCACTTAAATACGTGACACGTGTCACTTATACGTGATACGTGTCACTTAAATACGTGACACGTGTCACTTATACGTGATACGTGTCACTTAAATACATGATACGTGTCACTTAAATACGTGGCACTGAAATACGTGGCACTGAAATACGTGATACGTGGCACGTGGCACTTAAATACGTGGCACGTGGCACTGAAATACGTGGCACGTGGCACTGAAATATGTGGCACGTGGCACTGAAATACGTGGCACGTGGCACTGAAATACGTGGCACGTGGCACTGAAATACGTGGCACGTGGCACTGAAATACGTGGCACGTGGCACTTAAATATGTGGCACGTGGCACTTAAATACGTGGCACGTGGCACTGAGATACGTGGCACGTGGCACTTAAATACGTGGCACTGAAATACGTGGCACGTGGCACTGAAATATGTGGCACGTGGCACTTAAATACGTGGCACGTGGCACTGAAATACGTGGCACGTGGCACTTAAATACGTGGCACTGAAATACGTGGCACGTGGCACTGAAATATGTGGCACGTGGCACTTAAATACGTGGCACGTGGCACTGAAATACGTGGCACGTGGCACTGAAATACGTGGCACGTGGCACTGAGATACGTGGCACGTGGCACTTAAATACGTGGCACGTGGCACTAAAATACGTGGCACGTGGCACTTAAATACGTGATACGTGGCACTGAAATACGTGGCACTGAAATACGTGGCACTGAAATACGTGGCACGTGGCACTTAAATACGTGGCACTTAAATACGTGGCACGTGGCACTAAAATACGTGGCACGTGGCACTTAAATACGTGATACGTGGCACTGAAATACGTGGCACTGAAATACGTGGCACTGAAATACGTGGCACGTGGCACTTAAATACGTGGCACTTAAATACGTGGCACGTGGCACTGAAATACGTGGCACTTAGGCTATGTTCACATTTGCGTTGTGCGCCGCAGCGTCGGCGCCGCAACACACAACGCAAAGTAAAATGCAGCAAAACGCATGCACAACGCTGCGTTTTGCGCCGCATGCGTCCTTTTTTTGATTGATTTTGGACGCAGCAAAAATGCAACTTGCTGCGTCCTCTGCGCCCGGATGCGTGCGCTGCAGTGACGCATGCGGCGCAAAACGCGGAGCGCTGTCATTCAAAACATGTCCACTCATTTTGGTGTTTAGTCCCAAAATGGAGGATGGAAGAAGAAAAGGGTTGGCCAAGGAAATGACATCATTTCTTTTTTTTTTTTCCCCCACTGCAGTTAAAGCTTTATTTGTGTCAAACACAGACAATTTGCAGAGAAAACTGCATACAAAACGCACAAAAAAACGCACTAAAAAACGCACCAAAAAACGCACCAAAAACGCACCAAAAACGCACCTGCGTTTTCTGCAGAGACCTGCAGATTCAGTCAGGAAAAAAAAAGGATGGAAATCCTGAACGTGTGAACATAGCCTAAGGCTGCTTTCACACATCAGGTTTTTGTCGGCAGGCACAATCCGGCGAATTTTGAAAAAAAAACCGGATCCGTCGGAAATTGTGAAAAACTGATGCGACTGATCTGTTTTTTCACCGAATCCGAGTTTCTGGATCGGATCTGCCAGCTATTTTCGATTCTGGAGATAGAGAGAGAGAGACCCCAGAATGGAAAATGCATGATTTGGAATAAAGAATGCATGAATTTAAAAAAAAAACAGAATCTGTTGCCGGGTTCCATCATTTGACTTCACATTTCATCAGTTTTTAGCTGGATCTGTCGCTGTGCGTTTTTTCGACGGACACAAAAAACGTTCCCATGTCCGTTTTCAACGGCCGCCGGAAAACAAGTTTTCAACGGTTCCAACAAAAAAACAGATGAAACGTGAGGCCATCCGTCGCAATCCGGTGCTAATGCAAGTCTATGAGAAAAAAACTGATCCAGAGGCAACTTTTTCTGGATCCGTTTTTTTTTTTAAATTCGCCAGACTGTGCCTGATGGCAAAAACCTGATGTGTGAAAGCAGTCTAAGAGCCATGACTTCATAAACCTGTGCCAGATCTAATTCACTCTTCCTGCTGATCTTTTTCCTTTCAGACCAGACCAAGATTGCCCTTGCTTGAGCAAACCTCATTTGGGAGCATGGTAGTCCCAAGACTCGCAATTTTGGGAGATTCTTGGAGATGTTCTGGGCAGTATTAGAGGAACTTGGCCGCATCTTGTTTTCCACCTCATCACTGCTGACTCTAAGGGTACCGTCACACAGTGCCATTTTGATCGCTACGACGGTACGATTCGTGACGTTCTAGCGATATCGTTACGATATCGCAGTGTCTGACACGCAGCAGCGATCAGGGACCCTGCTGAGAATCGTACGTCGTAGCAGATCGTTTGGAACTTTCTTTCGTCGCTTGATCACCCGCTGACATCGCTGGATCGTTGTGTGTGACAGCGATCCAGCGATGTGTTCGCTTGTAACCAGGGTAAACATCGGGTAACTAAGCGCAGGGCCGCGCTTAGTAACCCGATGTTTACCCTGGTTACCAGCGTAAACGTAAAAAAAACAAACAGTACATACTCACATTCCAGTGTCTGTCCTCCGGCGTCTCAGCTTCTCTGCACTGTGAGCGCCGGCCAGCCAGAAAGCGAGCACAGCGGTGACGTCTGACGTCACCGTTGTGCTTTCCGGCTCTGCTGCTTACACAGTGCAGAGAAGCTGAGACGCCGGAGGACAGACACCGGAATGTAAGTATGTACTGTTTGTTTTTTTTACGTTTACGCTGGTAACCAGGGTAAACATCGGGTTACTAAGCGCGGCCCTGCGCTTAGTAACCCGATGTTTACCCTGGTTACCCGGGGACTTCGGCATCGCTCCAGCGCCGTGATTGCAACGTGTGACAGCAGTCTACGACGCTGGAGCGATAATCATACGATCGCTGCGACGTCACGGATCGTGCCGTCGTAGCGATCAAAATGGCACTGTGTGATGGTACCCTAAGACAGGACATGGATATGGTGGCTCAGTATGCCTTACACTTCTGCACCTTTTCAGCAAGCCTAACCTGGAGTGAAGAATCCCTGGTGGCAACCTTCTGGCAGGGTCTGTCTGGTTTTATCAACGTTGAGTTGGCAGGCAGAGATCTATCATCTTCCCTGGATGCCCTTTTACACCTCACTACTATGATTGATCTTTGTTTCCATGAGCAAGGTCTGGAACAGGCAAATGTGTCTTCTCTTTTTTGGGAACCTTTCAGATCAGTTTCAACCTCTCAGTAGTAGTAACCTGTGCTGCCACAAGCTCCGCCACCTGCTGTAGAGCCAATGCAGGTAGAGCAAGCAAAACTCTCTGTACAAGAGCGACAGCGAAGATATCATGACAACGTGCATGTATGTGGAAGCAAGGGACATTATGTTCGTCAGTGCCCAGTGCGGCCCAGAGGCCTTCGGCACCTTGGGACAATCGGAGAGATGACCCTGGATGGGAAGGTTAACTCTAAAAAACTTTTGACCCAAGTCACCTTGGTTTGGGGAGAGAGGTTTGTCTCTGTGGCAGTCCATTAAGTCTCAGGATCCATGTCAACTTCACACATCCTAACCTGGTTTGTCACCTTCAGTCTCCTATGCAACAGTTTGTTTGTCCTCTGATTGTTGCTTCCATTAATGGCTAACTCCTGGCAGAGCCTAATTGTCATGCCACACTGCCTGTTACCCTGTAGATTGGAATCCTGCCCTTTGAAATAATCACTTTTTATAAGCTACCTGGCTCTGCAAACTATGTTATTATGGAACTTTTGTGATTTTGCCTATACACTTCTGGTCAGGTGCTTCAATGGGGATCGTTGAAATTACAAAAAAATTATATTATCAGCTCATCTATCCACGAGTGCACACGATCCCAACTCCAAGGAAGGCAGATTGTCATTTTCTACCAACTGCCTTGCTAAGGTCCTATCCAAGTGGCTGTCTTCTGTGCCTTTGGACCTGCCTCCCCTGCCTGAGACTCATGTCTTGTCTCGATCCTTTGATGCCTCTGATTCTGAGGAGGAAGCTCAGCACATCTTAATCCTGGCTAAGATTGTTGAAGTGGATCCTGATCTTGTAAAGGACATCCCTCCAGATAAGACCTTTGCTTCATCTAGGAGGAGAATCCTGACCTAGAGTCATAAATCCAAGGCAGCCAAGAATGTTCTGGAACTTTGGATCATCTGTCTACGCATCTGTCTCACCCTCCTGTGCCTCTGAATCTCCCCTGGTAGGCTGTTGCTGTCCCAGGGATTGCCATGGAGTGGCACCTGGTGTATACCGGCAGCCCAGCTTATCCTCACCATCTGAGGCCCTAGCGAAGCATGGCAGACATCTAGTCATGCCTCTCCAGGGAGGTGGGTCCACACCTTCCAGCGTTACATTCATCTACCAGCATTACAGTCAGGTTTATCATCTACAATTCTGTTTAGCGAGATCTAAGGTGCTTCTTAATTTTTACCTTTTAATCCCCCATATAGGAATCTGGTCTTTACTGCATGTGTCCCTATGTTAAGTCTGTGATGTATCTGATAACCAGTGGAGCAAGGAGAAAAAAGCTAACAAGCTTGATGTCAGAACCAGAGAATCGGTACAAAGATAAAATCAGCTCTAAAAAATATCAAGTGATCGAAATTTATGTCGCATCAATATCCTGCAGCAAATCTTTATCTTTGAACATACATATACTGACCAAAAGTTTGGACACACCTTGTCATTTAAAGATGTTTCAGTATTTTCATGACTATGAAAATTGTAAATTCACACTGAAGGCATCAAAACTATGGAATAACACATGTGGAATTATATACTTAACAAAAAAGTTTGAAACAACTGAAAATATGTCTTATATTCAAGGTTCTTCAAAGTAGCCACCTTTTGCTTTGATAAATGCTTTGCACACTCTTGGCATTCTCTTGATGAGCTTCAAGAGGTAGTCACCGGGAATGGTCTTCCAACAATCTTGAAGGAGTTCCCAGAGATGCTTAGCACTTGTTGGCCCTTTTGCCTTCACTCTGCGGTCCAGCTCACCCCAAACCATCTCGATTGGGTTCAGGTCTGATGAGTGTGGAGGCCAGGTCATCTGGCGTAGCACCCCATCACTTTCCTTCTTGGTCAAATAGCCCTGACACAGCCTGGAGGTGTGTTTGGGGTCATTGTCCTGTTGAAAAATAAATGATGGTCCAACTAAACGCAAACTGGATGGAATAGCATGCTGCTGCAAGATGCTGTGGTAGCCATACTGGTTCAGTATGCCTTCAAATTTGAATAAATCCCCAACAGTACCACCAGCAAAGCACCCCCACACCATCACACCACCTCCTCCATGCTTCACGGTGGGAATCAGGCATGTAGAGTCCATCTGTTCACCTTTTCTGCATCGCACAAAGACACGGTGGTTGGAACCAAAGATCTAAAATTTGGACTCATCAGACCAAAGCACAGATTTCCACTAGTCTAATGTCCATTCCTTGTTTTCTTTAGCCCAAACAAGTCTCTTCTCCTTGTTGCCTGTCCTTAGTAGTGGTTTCCTTGCAGCTATTTTACCATGAAGGCCTGCTGCACAAAGTCTCCTCTTAACAGTTGTTGTAGAAATGTGTCTGCTGCTAGAACTCTGTGTGGCGTTGACCTGGTCTCTAATCTGAGCTGCTGTTAACCTGTGATTTCTGAGGCTGGTTGCTCGGATAAACTTATCCTCAGAAGCAGAGGTGACTCTTGGTCTTCCTTTCCTGGGGCGATCCTCATTGTGAGCCAGTTTCTTTGCAGCGCTTGATGGTTTTTGCAACTGCACTTGGGGACACTTTCAAAGTTTTCCCAATTTTTCGGACTGACTGACCTTCATTTCTTAAAGTAATGATGGCCACTCGTTTTTGTTTACTTAACTGCTTTTTCTTGCCATAATACAAATTCTAACAGTCTATTCAGTAGGACTATCAGCTGTGTATCTACCATACTTCTGCTCAACACAACTGATGGTCCCAACCCCATTTTTAAGGCAAGAAATCCCACTTATTAAACCTGACAGGGAACACCTGTGAAGTGAAAACCATTTAGAGTGACTACCTCTTGAAGCTCATCAAGAGAATGCCAAGAGTGTGCAAAGCAGTCATCCAAGCAAAACTACTTTGAAGAACCTAGAATATAAGACATATTTTCAGTTGTTTCACACTTTTTGCTAAGTATATAATTCCACATGTGTTCATAGTTTTGATTCCTTCAGTGTGAATTTACAATTTTCATAGTCATAAAAATACAGAAAAATCTTTAAATGAGAAGGTGTGTTCAAAGCTTTGCTCTGTACTGTATACTGTATATCTGCCTACCTACAAGTGGTCTGAAATAATTTAATTTGCATTTTGAAATAAGAGTGTGCCGTGAATTTATAAACAGTCATAAAACAGCATGGAAGAGAGCTATTAAGTTAAATTTTTACTCTATTTGGGCCAAGAAATGTATTTACATGCATGACATTAGATTTATTTTTTTGCTCTCCATTAAGAGGGTCGAGTAAAGAGAAGTGCTTCATTGAAATTGGTTGTGCCTTATAACATTATAAAACATATCAAAATTTGGTTATAAAAGAATAGTCTAGAGTAGAGATCCATTGAATTTTACATGAATTGTGCAAAAATCCATATTTGCCAAAATGCAGAGTTTTTGTAATTTGCTTCTGTGCAGATTCGGCAAAATGACGGCTGTCAGCAGACATTTTTCAGAACAGTAACATGTCATCACAATGTAAAAATAAAAATCCTTAAACTGACATTATCGCTCACTTCTTCAGCTTCTCTGATTGTCACTGTCATCTGTCTGGTCTTTGACACATTTTCAGATTGCCACCACTTGCGTTGAATTCTCCAGTTTTCTCAAACTGGGTCAGGGATTCTGGGCTAAACCATGACTCCATGACCATAGGTGCATGCTTGAACAGAACCCTACTAACATAAGCAATGGCAATCTGAAGGTGCAACGAGAACCTCATGGGTGACATTGAGGAGCAGAGGGGCTGGAAAGGAGAGCAATGGGGTGAGTATAAGTAGTATAAGTATTTATTTTTCTCCTTACATACTGAGCTATGCTTATTTTGCTCTGTGGACTGGAGAGATCCCATAATAATGGACATTAAATTTGTAGAGGAACTTCTCCACAGATCGTATTGCCCTGGATAATCCCAGCAAATTTGAGTTTGAATTTTGCCTGATCTGCTCATTTGTAGTCTACAGTAAACCAAATATGAGGTGTCTAACATGTTTAGAAAGATGCAATAAATCTAAGACTCAGTTCATGCCCGTGTGATGAGACTGGCGAAAGTTCTGCCAGTTTGGTCTAGTGTTAAGCTAAGTTTAAAAGGAATACCTGTGACTTTGTGAAAAACAAAAATGAGCCTAAGCACTAATATGCAGGTAGTTGCTATCTAGCTGCCTGTTTTGCTCAGCGACATTAATCACCGGCACACAGCGTTCACAGACGTCTCCTGATGGCGATTCAGCTGCATGTGCTGATGTTATGTCATCCACCCTATTGATGGGGCTGAACTTCGACGTCATTTTGATTGACAGCCGTATTCCCACTGCCTAAATGGGGGAACCAACTGTCAATCAGAATGACATAGAAAGCCACCCCCCATCGACAGAGCAGGGCGGAAAAGAAACTGATGCTCGGTCAACATGACATCAGCAAAGACAGCAGAATCCCTGGCAAGAGTGGTCTAAAACTGCTCTGTGTCAGCGATGAATGGCGTCTGGCACAACAGGCAGAGAGGTGGCAACTAAATGCCTGTTAATGCTTAGGCACATTTTTTGTTTTTCACAAAGTCCCAGATATCCCCTTGAATAAAGCAATTATTAAGCTCCCTCTTATCTCTGTGTCAGAATTCTATTAGATCACTAGGCAGTTTTAATAATTTGCTTCCCTTCATGTTATTCGTAGGATGTTCTGTCTTGTAAAGATCACGACTTCTGTAATAGCACAACAGTACATCATGGAAATATCTACTAAGCAGTTTCCAGATATATTGACAAGTACATCAAAACTTCACCAACTTGTAATCAATATATCCCATAGATTGGATTTTTTTTGCATTCAGTAGATCCAAGTTTCCAATGAGCGGCACATCTAAAAGCCTAGTTAGCATACCATAGTGTAACATGTATCTCCATGACAGTATGACAAGCAGTAAACCTATTCTAAGCACAAATCTTTGCATTATTCAACCACATAGACCAGACTTAACAAAGCAGAATTCAGAATTCCAAGTATAATATGTAAAATTAATCCCACAGCTATTTCTACTTTCAATCACACATTGTATTTGTACAGAAAACTAGGATATACTGAATTAAAGAGGTTGTCCACCAGTTAATTTTTAATTTAGGTTGCTTATAAATTGAAAAATGATGGTTTTGGTATTATAAGTATTAATATACTGTATGCCTAGTAGATGTATGTCTACTTTGCATCAGTACAATTTTTGAAACATATTTTTTTTGTTAGGAAGATACAAGGGTTAAAAATTGACCAGTGATTTCTAATAAAACTTAAAAAGCAATTTTTTTAGGGACCACATTAAATTTGAAGTGATTTTGAGGGTTCTATATGACAGAAAATACCCAAATGTTATACCATTTCAAAAACTGCAACCCTCAATGTGCTCAAAGCCACATTTAAGAAGTTTCACATGCTTCACAGGAATTTTTAGAATGTGGAAGGAAAAAAGATGAACTTTTAACTTTTTTCACAAAAATGTTAATTTAGACCCAAATTGTTTTTATTTTTGCTAGGGTGATATGAAAAGATGGAGGCCAAAATTTGTTGTGCAGTTTCTCCTGAGCATGCCGATACCCAATATGTTTGAAATAACCACTGATTGGGCTCATGGCAGGGCTCAGAAGGGAAGAAGCGCCATTTGACTTTTTGAATGCAAAATTTGCTGGAAAAATTATCTAGCACACACCATATCGCATTTGGAGAGCCCCTGATGTGCCTAAACAGTGGTAACCCCCCGGAGGTCAAAACATTCTGGAAACCAGACCCCTGGGGAACTTATCTAGATGTGTGTTGAGCACATTGAACCCCCAGGTGCTTCACACAAGTTTATAACGTACAGCCGTGAAAATATAAAAATCTAATTTTTCCCATAAAAATTTTCTTTTAGCACCAATTTTTTTATTTTCACAAGGTAATTGGAGAAAATGGACCTAAAATGTATTGTGTAATTTCTCCCCAGTATGCAAATACCCAATATGTAGTGAAAAACTACTGTTTGGGTGCACGTCAGGGCTCAGAAAGGAAGGAATGACGTTTTGGAACACAGATTTTGATAGAATGGTCTGCAGGTTTTATGTCGTATTTGGAGAGCCCATGATGTGTCTAAACAGTAGAAACACCCCAAACACCCCAAAATTTTGGAAACTAGAACCCTCAGGTAATGTATTTACATGTGTGGTGAGCACCTTGAACCCCCAGGTGCATCACAGAAGTGTACAACTTAGACTCGTGAAAATAAAAAATAATTTTTTTCCCACAAAAATGTTATTTTAGCCCCTATTTTTTATTTTCACAAGTGTAACAAGAAAAATGAAATCCAACAATTGTTGTGCAGTTTCTCCTGAGTATGCTGATACCCCATATGTGATTGAAAACTATTTCTGAGGCACAGTACAAACCTCAGAAGGGAAGAAGCACCATATTGGAGTTCAGATTTTGCTGGAATGGTTTGAAGGTGTTATTTCACATTGGCAGAGTCCCTGAGAACCCCCCCATAATAGACTCCATTTTGCAAACTACACCTCTCAATGAATTCATCTAGAGGTGCAGTGATCATATTGACACCACAGGTGTGTGACAGAATTTTATACCATTGGACACTGAAGAAAAAAATTATTAAATTTTTACAACCAAAAATTTGCTTTAGCCCCAGATTTTACATTTTCACAGTGGGAGATGTGTAGAAATGGCACCAAAATTTGCCTGAAAATGTCTGCTGAATGCAAAAATACCATATACCGTATTTTTCGGACTACAAGACGCACTTTTTCCCCCCAAAAATGGGGGGAAAATGGGGGGTGCGTCTAATAGTCGCAATGCAGGCTTACCATGGCGGCAGAGGTACGGTGGCAGAGGTGTGGCGGCAGAGGTGCGGTGGCAGAGGTGCGGCGGCAGACGTGCGGGGATGAGGAGGCGCAGTGAGCGGGGTCCCTTTCCCCGGTGAGGTGATGCAGCAGCCCGGTAAGCAGCAGAGCCGGGTGAATCCTGTTGTTAGCGGTGGTGGCGGCCATCCTCCGGAGGCCGCGCGTGCGCAGATGGAGCGCTCTGCTTCCCGGGGCTTCAGGAAAATGGCCGCGGGATGCCGCGCGTGCGCAGATGGGGATTGCGGCAGCCATTTTCCTGAAGTTCTTGGCTTCAGGAAAAAGGCCACCGCGATCTCCATCTGCGCACGCGCGGCCTCCCGCGGCCATTTTCCTGAAGCCCCGGGAAGCAGAGCGCTTCATCTGCGCACCCGCGGCCTCGGGAAGATGGCCGCCACCACCGCTAACAACAGTATTCATCCGGCTCTGCTGCTTACCGGGCTGCTGCATCACCTCACCGGGGAAAGGGACCCCTCTGACGCCATACCTCTCACTGCGCCTCCTCATCCCAGCACCTCCTCATCCCAGCACCTCCTCATCCCAGCAACTCCTCATCCCAGCACCTCCTCTGTTATGACCTGGTGGGTAAGAGGCCACACTGATATGACCTGGTGGCTAAAACGCAACATGGAACGAGCTCTGAAAAGGTGGTATCTCTACTGACCGCAGTCCCTAATCCTAACAACAACACTAGTAATAGCCGTGGGATGTTCCTGACTCTCCCTAGACACCTCTTCACAGCCTAAGAACTAACTACCCCTAAAGAAGGAAATAGAAAGCTATCTAGCCTCAGAGAAAACCCCAAAAGGAAAGACAGCCCCCCACAAATATTGACTGTGAGTGGAGAGGGAAATGACGTACACAGAAATGAAATCAGATTTCAGCAAAGGAGGCCAATACTAAACTTGATAGACAGAGAGAAAAGGATACTGTGCGGTCAGTATTAAAAACTACAAAATCCACGCAGAGTTTACAAAAATGAACTCCACACCGACTCACGGTGTGGAGGGGCAAATCTGCTTTCCCAGAGCTTCCAGCTAGCCTGAATATGACATAGTGACAAGCTGGACAAAAAGAGACATATTTGCAAAGCAATAGAGTCCAAGCAAATGGACAAACAAGAACAAGCAAAAACTTATCTTTTGCTGACAAGGACAGGCCATATGAGAAATCCAAGGAGAGAACCAAATCCAACCAAGAACATTGACAGCTGGCATGAACTAAAGCCCAGAGCAGGTTTAAATAACAAACCCAGGCAAGGCGATTAGTGAAGGCAGCTGCTACAGCTACCTAAAGGAGCAGCAGTTCCACTCGAAACCACCAGAGGGAGCCCAAGGGCAGAACTCACAAAAATACCATTAGCAACCACAGGAGGAAGCTCCAGAACGGAATTCACAACAGTACCCCCCCTTGAGGAGGGGTCACCGAACCCTCACCAGAGCTCCCAGGCCGATCAGGACGAGCCAAATGGAAAGCACGAACCAAATCGGCAGCATGAACATCGGAGGCAACAACCCAAGAATTATCCTCCTGGCCATAACCCTTCCACTTTACCAGATACTGAAGCTTCCGCCTCAAAAAACGAGAATCCAAAATCTTCTCCACCACATATTCTAATTCCCCCTCAACCAACACCGGAGCAGGAGGATTAACGGAGGGAACCATAGGTACCACATATCTCCGCAACAAGGATCTATGGAACACATTATGAATGGAAAAAGAAGCTGGAAGGGCCAAACGAAAAGACACCGGATTGATAATTTCAGAAATCTTATAAGGCCCAATAAAGCGAGGCTTGAACTTAGGGGACGAAACCTTCATAGGAACATGACGAGAAGACAACCAGACCAAATCCCCAACACGAAGCCGGGGACCAACACACCGACGACGGTTAGCAAAATGTTGAGCCTTTTCCTGAGACAACGTCAAATTGTCCACCACATGAGTCCAAATTTGCTGCAACCTGTCCACCACAGAATCCACACCAGGACAGTCAGAAGGCTCAAGCTGCCCCGAAGAAAAACGAGGATGAAAACCAAAGTTACAAAAGAAAGGCGAAACCAAGGTAGCAGAACTAGCCTGATTATTAAGGGCAAACTCGGCCAACGGCAAAAAGGTCACCCAATCATCCTAATCAGCAGACACGAAGCATCTCAAATAGGTTTCCAAGGTCTGATTGGTTCGCTCCGTTTGGCCATTTGTCTGAGGATGGAATGCTGAAGAAAAAGACAAATCAATGCCCATTCTAGCACTAAATGACCGCCAAAACCTAGAAACGAACTGGGAACCTCTGTCAGACACAATATTCTCCGGAATACCATGCAAATGAACCACATGCTGAAAAAATAATGGAACCAAATCAGAGGAGGAAGGCAACTTAGGCAACGGTACCAAATGGACCATCTTAGAAAACCGGTCACAAACCACCCAGATGACAGACATCTTCTGAGAAACAGGAAGATCAGAAATGAAATCCATGGAAATATGCGTCCAGGGCCTCTCAGGAATAGGCAAAGGCAAAAGCAACCCACTGGCATCGGAACAGCAAGGCTTAGCCCGAGCACAGGTCCCACAGGACTGCACAAACGAACGCACATCCCGCGACAAGGAAGGCCACCAAAAGGACCTAGCACCAAATCTCTGGTACCGAAAATCCCAGGGTGACCAGCCAACACCGAACAATGAACCTCAGAAATTACCCTGCTAGTCCATCTATCAAGAACAGTTTCCCCACTGGACAGCGGTCAGGTTTATCAGCCTGAAACTCCTGAAGTACCCGCCGCAAATCAGGGGAGATGGCAGAAAGAATCACCCCCTCCTTAAGGATCCCAGCCGGCTCAAGAACTCCAGGAGAATCAGGCAAAAAACTCCTAGAAAGGGCATCAGCCTTAACATTCTTAGATCCCGGAATATACGAGACCACAAAATCAAAACGTGAGAAAAACAGAGACCACCGAGCTTGTCTAGGATTCAACCGCTTAGCAGACTCGAGGTAAATCAGATTCTTATGACCAGTCAAGACCACCACGCGATGCTTGGCTCCCTCAAGCCAATGTCGCCACTCCTCAAATGCCCACTTCATAGCCAACAACTCCCGATTGCCGACATCATAATTACGCTCAGCAGGCGAAAACTTTCTGTAGAAGAAAGCACATGGTTTCATCAACGAGCCATCAGAATTTCTCTGAGACAAAATGGCCCCTGCCCCAATCTCAGAAGCATCAACCTCAACCTGAAAAGGGAGAGAAACATCTGGCTTGAGCAACACAGGGGCAGAAGTAAAATGACGTTTAAGCTCCTGAAAGGCCTCAACAGCCGCAGAGGACCAATTCATCACATCAGCGCCCTTCCTCGTCAAATCGGTCAGAGGCTTCACCACACTAGAAAAATTACCAATAAAGCGGCGATAAAAATTGGCAAAGCCCAAAAATTTCTGAAGGCTCTTTACAGATGTAGGTTGAGTCCAATCATGAATGGCCTGGACTTTAACAGGGTCCATTTCAATAGCCGAGGGAGAAAAAATGAAACCCAAAAAAGAAACCTTCTGAACTCCAAAGAGGCACTTAGACCCCTTCACAAACAACGCATTAGCACGAAGGACCTGAAATACCATCCTAACCTGCTTCACATGAGACTCCCAATCATCGGAGAAAACCAAAATATCATCCAAATACACAATCGTGAATTTATCCAGATAATTCCGGAAAATATCATGCATAAAGGACTGAAATACCGATGGAGCATTAGAGAGCCCGAATGGCATCACAAGATATTCAAAATGGCCTTTGGGCGTATTAAATGCTGTTTTCCATTCATCACCTTGTTTAATACGCACGAGATTATACGCCCCTCGAAGGTCGATTTTAGTAAACCAACTGGCACCCTTAATCCAAGCAAACAAATCAGAAAGTAAAGGTAAAGGGTACTGGAATTTGACAGTGATCTTATTGAGAAGGCGATAATCTATACACGGTCTCAAGGAGCCATCCTTCTTGGCAACAAAAAAAATCCCGCTCCCAACGGCGACGAAGACGGGCGAATATGCCCCTTCTCCAAGGACTCCTTTACATAACTCCGCATAGCGGCATGCTCTGGCACAGACAGATTGAAAAGTCGGCCCTTAGGGAGCTTACAGCCAGGAATCAAATTAATGGCACAATCGCAGTCCCTATGAGGAGGCAGGGAACTAGACTTGGGCTCATCAAATATATCCTGGAAATCTGACAAAAACTCAGGAACTTCAGAAGAAGGGGACGAGGAAATGGACATCAAAGGAATATCACTATGTATCCCCTGACAACCCCAACCAGTTACAGACATAGATCTCCAATCCAGCACTGTAATATGTACCTGTAACCATGGAAAACCCAGCACAACAACATCATGCAAATTATGCAACACCAAAAAGTGAATATTTTCCTGATGTGCTGGAGCCATGTACATGGTTAACTGTGTCCAGTACTGAGGTTTATTCTTGGCCAATGGCGTGGCATCAATCCCCCTTAAGGGAATAGGGCTCTGCAAAGGCTCCAAGGAAAAACCACAGCGCTTGGCAAATTCTAAGTCCATTAAGTTCAGGGCAGCCCCAGAATCCACAAATGCCATAACAGAAAAGGACGACATTGAGCAAATCAGGGTAACAGACAAGAGAAATTTAGGCTGTACAGTACTAATGGTAACAGACCCAGGGACCCTCTTAGTACGCTTAGGGCAATCAGAAATAGCATGAGCAGAATCACCACAGTAAAAACACAGGCCATTCTGACATCTGAATTTCTGCCTTTCTGCTCTAGTCAAAATCCTATCACATTGCATAGGCTCAGGACTCTGCTCAGAGGACACTGCCATATGGTGCACAACCTTGCGCTCGCGCAGGCGCCGATCAATCTGAATGGCCAAAGACATTGACTCATTCAGACCAGCAGGCGTAGGAAACCCCACCATAACATCTTTAAGGGCTTCAGAAAGACCCTTTCTGAAAATCGCTGCCAGGGCATACTCATTCCATTTTGTGAGCACAGACCACTTTCTAAATTTCTGGCAGTATACTTCTGCTGCTTCCTGACCCTGACACAGAGCCAGCAAAGTGTTTTCTGCCTGATCAACAGAATTAGGCTCGTCATACAGCAATCCGAGCGCTTGAAGAAATACGTCAATATTGAGCAATGCAGGATTTCCTGGCTCAAGGGAGAATGCCCAGTCCTGCGGGTCGCCACGCAGCAAAGAAATAACAATCTTCACCTGCTGAATGGGGTCACCAGAGGAACGGGGTCTCAGAGCAAAAAACAATCTGCAATTATTTTTAAAGTTCAAAAATTTAGATCTATCCCCAGAAAATAAATCAGGAATAGGAATTCTAGGCTCTAATACCAGAGTCTGGACAACATAATCTTGGATACTCTGTACCGTTGCAGCGAGTTGATCCACGCGCAAGGACAGACCCTGAACCTCCATATCAGCACCAGAATCCTGAACCACCCAGAGATTAAGGGGAAAAAAAAGACAAAACAAGCTACAAAGGAAAAAAAAATGACTCAGAACTTTCTTTTCCCTCTTTTGAGATGCATTTAACACATTGTGGGCCAGCTGTACTGTTATGACCTGGTGGTTAAGAGGCCACACTGATATGACCTGGTGTCTAAAACGCAACATGGAACGAGCTCTGAGAAGGTGGTATCTCTACTGACCGCAGTCCCTAATCCTAACAACAACACTAGTAATAGCCGTGGGTTGTTCCTGACTCTCCCTAGACACCTCTTCACAGCCTAAGAACTAACTACCCCTAAAGAAGGAAATAGAAAGCTATCTAGCCTCAGAGAAAACCCCAAAAGGAAAGACAGCCCCCCACAAATATTGACTGTGAGTGGAGAGGGAAATGACGTACACAGAAATGAAATCAGATTTCAGCAAAGGAGGCCAATACTAAACTTGATAGACAGAGAGAAAAGGATACTGTGCGGTCAGTATTAAAAACTACAAAATCCACGCAGAGTTTACAAAAATGAACTCCACACCGACTCACGGTGTGGAGGGGCAAATCTGCTTTCCCAGAGCTTCCAGCTAGCCTGAATATTACATAACGACAAGCTGGACAAAAAGAGACATATTTGCAAAGCAATAGAGTCCAAGCAAATGGACAAACAAGAACAAGCAAAAACTTATATTTTGCTGACAAGGACAGGCCATATGAGAAATCCAAGTAGAGAACCAAATCCAACCAAGAACATTGACAGCTGGCATGAACTAAAGCCCAGAGCAGGTTTAAATAACAAACCCAGGCAAGGCGATTAGTGAAGGCAGCTGCTACAGCTACCTAATGGAGCAGCAGTTCCACTCGAAACCACCAGAGGGAGCCCAAGGGCAGAACTCACAAAAATACCATTAGCAACCACAGGAGGGAGCTCTAGAATGGAATTCACAACACTCCTCATCCCAGCACCTCTGCCGGTAACCACTGCTGCAACCCTCCCATGGACACCAGGCTGTGGCGTCGCCCACCTAAGCAGGAAGGGACCCTGCTCAGGTGCACACCGTACCGCATCTCCCCACCTCTGCCGACACCATGCCTCCTGTGACCCTGCTCTGCCACCGCCAGCCCTCAGGTAAGATACTGTAAATTCGGACAATAAGACGGACCCCCATCGTATAAAAAAATATTTTTTTCTGCAATTTTCACCCCAAATTTGGGGTGCGCCTTATGGTCCGGTGCGTCTTATAGTCCAAAAAATACGGTATATGTGGAAACACTGCTGTAAGCATTCAGCATAGAGCGCAGGTAAATGTGAGCCTAGCCTTACTGCGATCTTTGAGAGGCAGAATGAACAAATCAACAGCAGGTGAATTGATTTTATTTATTTTTTTCGCTGTTACTTGTGCGGTACAAATGATTAGATGACTTTATTCTTTAGGTTGGTGCGATTATTGCGATAAGAGAT